>NW_028295125.1:0-193000 GCF_964341445.2 Mesoplodon mirus | reverse complement strand
AACACAGCCATAAATAAATAAATAAATAAATATTAAAAAAAAATAAAATAAGAAAAATAAAAACAAGTGACAGGTTTGTATTACTCTATTGGAAGTAGCATATAGTAGTGGAAAGACTAAGGAATTAGTTAGGCTATCCGTAAGCTATTTGAAGCACAGCTTTTCCAAAGCTAAGTACAGTTTTCTCTAATCCTCAGCTAATTTGTGGTTTCAAAATCCTGTAGTGTTCTTGATGCAGTTACCACCAACATGAAGCATGCCCTTCTTCCTAATGGTCTATTCCTCCCCTTCTTTGTACTATATGTGCAAAACAAATGACATATACGAACTCTTTATGTTCTCCTTTCACCCTGCTTTCATTCCACATTGCACCAAGATTTTATTTTCCACATCAGTAATGGCTTTATAATTTCCAAATTCAAAGGTTTTTCTTCTGTCTCATTTACTTTAAAATCTCAATTGCTTTTGATCTTTTGCTCCTCGCAGATGACTCTTATCTCTTTTGCTGTAATTGTGTTGACTATGTACTACCTGTTACTCTTTTTACATATTTAGCAAATCAGTTTGTTACTTTGAGTGCTTCTTTTTGATTTTTCCCATTCCATTATTTTGGGAATTCACCATACTTCTGTATTTTGTGTGCTGGTTCTCCTCTATCAGACTATTGATTCAATTTTATGTTTCCAGCTAAAACCTGCCATTGGATTGGCTATTACCTCAGTGGGAAATGGCTATGGTATCCATGTAATGTACTCTTACTAAAGCCCCAACTTTATATTGCTAATTGCCTTCTAAATATTCATAAATGGATGTCTTGCTATTCCTTGAAAGATAGCTATTCAAAATCCTTTTTCTCTCCAAACCTAGTCCCCCTTTCTGATTTTCTCATTCTTCTATCTCTGCCATAGCCTTTAGATACAAAAAAATTTGAATGTTTTTTCAACTAACACTCTGTAGGCTCCTTGCTATCCTCCTAGGCCAGGTCTTTGGGCCAAGGTAACTAGTCTCTGGATCCATTAGAAAGTCCAAGGGGGCAGAATTTTCTTTATGCTTTGTTCATTAATGTAGCCTAATCACAAAGGATGATAACTAGCTCAATTAATATTCATTAATAAATGAATGAGCCCAAATACCCAAAGTTAGGTTCTCCTATTATTTATTTTACATTAATTACCAGATGAATATTTTTTAATACCACTTTTGTATTGCTGTTTTTCTGATCAGAAACTTCATTTAGTCTATTTTGTCTCTTTTTTTCTGACTTTTAAGATTGTCCATTTTTCTATTCTAAGGAGGTCCTAAGAAAGTGAATTAGTGTTGTGGGTAAGAGTGAACGTACTGGAGTTAAACAGCCTGAGTTTGATTATTGTTCTTTCATTTACTAACTGGGACAGATATTTAATTTTTCTGTGCCTTGATTTCTACGTCTGTAAAATTGAGATAATGATCACTGGATTGATGTTAGGATGAAATAACTTAGTGCCTCTTAAGCACTCAAACAGTGCCTGGTATTTAATGAATGCTCAATATGCATTATTATTATTATTATTATTATTATTAACCTCTACATTTGAAAAGCGTCTGTACAGTCAGTGACATCCAGATGTTTAATAGAACATGTCCCATCTTTCAAACAAAATTTTACATGTAATCCCAATAACTTTCTGAAATACAAAATAAGTGTGGCTTTGATTATTTGTACCCTCCGCTCTTTCATAAACTCATAAATGTCCTTGACAAAATCCCCAAACTCCAAGAATACAATTTAAAAACCACTGGTCTCAGTAACTTTTTTTCTTTTTTAAAAATATTTATTTATTTGGCTGCACTGGGTCTTAGTTGCGGAATGCAGACTTCTTAGTTGTGGCATGCGGAATCTTAGTTGCAGCATGTGGACTCTTAGTTGCAGCATGCATGCGGGATCTAGTTCCCTGACCAGGGATCAAACCCGGGCCCCCTGCATTGGGAGCACAGGGTCTTACCCACTGGACCACCAGAGAAGTCCCTGGTCTCAGTAACTTTTGATGTAAGTATTTACTGATTGACTAAGTCATGTTGAAAACCATTAGATTGTAGAAAGAGCAGGAATTTTAATAATACATCTATTATATTGCCTGTCTCAAGTGAGGGTATTGTAAGACAAGGAAGTTACATTTGAAAATATTATCTAACACAGACAATTTATATCTATTTTAGTAAATTTAGATCAAAGGAATAAACTTTTTTTGTAATAAATGAGGGGTAAGTTTGAATTACAAATCATACTTAAGGAGTCAAAGTGTTGTGTTATTATAATTGTCATATATAGAAAAAATTATTTGCCCTTTGAGCATTTGGAGATGACTTAAAACATTATTTGTTTCTGAACTAAACCTAAAAGATGTAAAAAGCATTTTCTAAATGATAATATTGATATTAACAATACTTATCCTTTTACTTTCAACTCTGTAAGCTTAGTAAAAATTCAGACTTTATTGATATCCCCATATCTAAAAGATATTTATCTCTACTGCTTAACTGGAAATTTTTGAGAAAAAATTAATTGATGTTATTAAAAGAAAGGCGTCATCTAAAATTATACTGTCTCATTCTTAGAAAGAATTTCCTGAGTGATCCAATGAACATCTGACTAAGAGTCATGTACTCTTAAAGGGGTTGAGAACAGGTTCATGAGATATTTTAGTCCCTTCATTTTACAAATGAGAAAAATATGAGCCTGCTTAGCTAAGCAATTTACCAAAGATAAATGACTGCATATTAAATATTAAGAAATATTAAAATCTCTGTTCTCAATCCAGTACTTTTTCCACCATTTGGAAAACTAATCATACAGTCTCAAACATCAAAATATTTTTTCCTGTATCCAAAAGAGAACAGAATGTCATGTTTTAGAATCCAGATATCATATCAACTTAAAAAGCAACATAAAAAACAACTGTAAAGTAAAACTTTGGATTTAGCAGATGATGACTGCTTGATTGGTAGTGGCTTATAGTGGAATATAAAGTAAATCAATAAGCAGAAATACTGCAGTCATCTGTTTTTCTGAATGTCAATAAACAGAGCTGTTCTAAGAAGGATTGAGAAATAGCAAAAGGCTGGTCTTTCTCCAATCTGTGGTTGTCTTTATTGAACTCATTTTCTTTTTTCCTTGCCCTTTTAGGTGCCTCTTATCTCTGTTCTCTCCTTCTCCTACCAAAACTTCTTCTAGGAAACTTATATCAAACTTGTACTGAAATGTAAATGGCTTACAAGCCTTAAGGTGCTGCCTCTCCCAAGGAAGTGTGAGGAGTGAGATTTAAGAGGGGAGAAGAAAGGTAAAGTTATAGAATGTATATATAAATATGAAATTTTAAGCATCAACGAGGAAGAGAGTAGCAGTTTTAAATTGTAGGAGGACACACTTCCCAGTGATTTTAAAACCATTGTTAATCTCTCCAAAGAAATAAAAACCAAACAAACAAACACATATGCAACAAATATAACAGCCAAACACAAAAACAAAAATAAAAAACCCCAAATTAATGGGACTTGACTATGTTGAAACTGAGATTAATATGTGGAGTATTGATTTCTCTAATAAGTTGAGTCCCTCAGTCCATGATCATGGTATATCCCTTTATTTAGGTATTCTTTAATTTTTCTCAGTACTGCTTCATAATTTTGCATATAGAAGTCTTCGTATCTCTCATTAGATTTATTTTTATGTGTTTCACTTTTTAGATATTACCATCAAGAGCATCGTTTTCTGAATATCCTATTTGCTGTTGGTCTGTACAAATACAATTGATTTTTAAAAATACTGACCTTGGATTCAGCAACCTTGTTAAATTATCTTATTCAAATGGCTTACCTGTAGAATTTGTTTAAAATACCATAATGATTAAAAGATCAATTCTCTAAAACAATGTAATAAATCTAAGATTTCATACAAACAATAATGTTTTTAAAAATTCATACAGCAAAACTTGACAGGAAAAGAAGAATAAATATGTAAATCCACAATCATCATGGGAGATTTTAACACAACTCTCTCAGTAGTAGGTAGAACAACCAGCCAGAAGTCCATGGAAGATTTTTAACACAAATATCAAACTTGATCAATTTGAAATATATAAAACGCTCTATGCAACAATGATGGAAATCACACTTTTAACAAGTATATATAGACTCTATTACAAAATTAATTATATGGTTGTACATAAAGCAAGTCTCAACATATTTCAAAGACTGAAATACAATAAAATATGCTTTCTGACCATTGAGATGTTGAGTTAGAAATCAGTAACAAAAATTATTTTAAAATAGATCCAAATGTTCAGGAATTAAGCATTTTACTTTAATAATCCACAAAGAAGAAATCACAATTAGCATAAGAAAAGCAAAATTTTAGCTATACTCCCATGGTTTATTACATATGTGTGTACTCTAACACCATCACAGTTTCCCCCACAAGCATATGCACTAACAGAGTTTGTATCCTATTTATCTAGTTTCCTTTAGGGCCTGATAAGGCCAGGTGAAGATGCTTACTATATGCTAATTGGGTGTATTGGCAGAACTCTCGGTTTTAAGCAACATGATATGACTTAGATAACTTTAAGAAAATGAATTTATTACAATGATATAGAGTAGCTCACAGAATGGTTTGGAGAGTCAGAGAACCGTGGGTCCAAACTATCAGCCAGGAGAAATGTCTAAACTTATTTCATGGTCTGATGTGGTGAAGATGAGATTGCCACTACTGCTGGATTACTTGATTACTCTGCAGATTGTAATGCTGAGCTCACAAACACACAACGTTAGATGCTGCTGGAAAGAGGATATTGCTTCCACTAGGGTTCTTTTATATGACCAGTATAGACTCTACAATTGCTGTTTTCCACTCACTCACTGGCAGCTTTTAATTGCAAATCTGGGGCATATGCATCCAACTGATAGAATTCCGTTTTTGTGCTAATGCCCTAGTTTCAAAGGAGGCTGAGAAAACAAGTACTTGAGATGTTTAGCTTCTATGGTGAAAGGTGGATTTGCCTCATAAAGTGGGAGATTCCTAAAACATAGGGAATGGACAAGGTTCATGCAATTTATCTATGACTTTCAGGCAGACATGGGTCTTGCCAAGACACTTTGGATAGTCTATTTACTGATCTGTAGGTTCTCTGAGCACGAGGTCATTAAAATAGAGGATAAGTGTGATGTCAGAACGTCAAGGTCCCTATGAGCTAAGCTGTGATATAGAATGAAAAAGTTGAGACAATACAGTGAAATTAATACTGCTGCCTTTTGATTTGCAAGCAAATTGTTCTGATGTTCTCAGCTTTTTAGAGTAAAGGAATAAAAGCATGTGCCTAATCAATAGCTATCAATTACTTAGAAAGCAAAGCAGGTTCCTTAGAACCTTATTGATTTGTTCTAGTGAAGAGACCACATATAGAACAACGGTCTCAATTTGCTGTCTCTAGCTGATCAAATTTATAACAATCTTCTGTTTTACTCCTGAATACTCTGACTTCTACACTAGACATATTGAAATTTTAAAAGGGAATATGATAGAAATCACCAATCCTGAATTTGTAAAATCTTCAGTAGTGAAACTAATCACTGTGATTCTCTTAGGGATTTAATCATGCTTTTGACATATTATTATAATAAATAGAGGAAGCTCTTGGGGCTTTTAGTGGGCTCTTCCTAATAAAAATATTATTCCCTGAGACATGCAGCCAAGATGGTGATTCTGCTTGTGGCTGAGTGTACTACTTTAATGATATACTAATAAACTAATGAAATATTTATGGACATTTGGGGCATCCTACTAGTCCTACTGGGAGGCAGACTTAAGTCAAACTGCCATTTATCATTTCATCTTCATGTCTCCACCCTGACTAGTGGAGAATAGTGGTATTGAAGGTACCAAGAATCAAAACAGGGAAGGCTAAAGAGGTTGGGATGGGAAAAATTGACTTCCATTTTCTAGGTAACTTTTCTTGGCTAAGTCATTACATGTCTCCAATCATGGCGAAAAAATTGTTACTATATATTGTAAAACTGACTTCTCCTTAGAAAGATGGCAAGTGAGGGTTGGAGAGTCCTTTCTTTATTGGAATCTACCATTATATCCTCATCCCACTACAAAGAACTCCAGTTCCTTTTCAGTCAATGCCCCATTCCAAGATGCCAATTAAACTCTCATAATAAAACAGTCATCAGAATTAAATATTTAGTGTTATTCTATCTCAACCTGTGGATGCAAGAAGTAAGACTTTTATCACATTCACAGAAAGTTAATGATATTTTGACATTATCTTGAGCTGGGAATTTAAGACTGGAATATTACATTCTTATTACATTGGTGTATCCTGTTGTCTTTATTTTTAATTTATTTTATTAATTTATGAAAAGAAATTTTATTGTGGTAAGAACACAATATGCGATCTACTCTCACATTTTTAAGTGTATAATACAGCCCCTGGCAACTATCATTCTATTCTTTGTTTCTACGAGTTTGACTATTTTAGATATCTCATATAAGTGGAATCATGCAGTATTTGTTCTTCTGTGACTGGCATATTTCACTTAGCATAACATCTTCAGGTATATCTATATTACTGTACATGGGAGATTTTCCTTCTTTTTTAAGGCTGGACAATATTCTATTGTATGTATATATCACATTTTAAAAATGTATACATCCATCAATGGATATTTACGTTTTGTCCATATCTTGGCTATCATGAATAATGCTGCAGTGAGCATGGTAGTGCAGAAATATCTTCTAGATCTTGATTTCAAATCTTTAGACTATATACACAGAAGTGACATTGCTGGGTCACGTGATAATTCTATTTTTAAGGTTTTCAAGACCCTCCATACTATTTTTCATAGCAACTCTACCATTTTACGTTCTTACCAACAGTACACGGTAGTTCCAATTTCTCCACATCCTTACCAATACTTTATTTTTTTTATTTTTATAATAGCCATCCTAACAGGTTCGGGATGATATCTCATTGTGTGGTTTTTGTTTGTTTGTTTGTTGGTGGATTTTTTGGTCTGCACTGTGTGGCATGTGGGATCTTAGTTCCCTGACCAGGGATTGAACCTGCACCCTCAGCAGTTAAAGCACAGAGTCTTAACCACTGGACTACCAGGGAATTCCCTCATTGTGGTTTTGATTTACATTTTCCTGATGATTAGTGATGTCGAACACCTTTTCATATGTCTGTTGACCATTCATGTATCTTCTTTGGAAAAATGTCTGTGCAAGTCCATTGCCCATTTTTAAATTGGGTTGTTTGGGTTTTTTTTGCTATTAAGTCATAGGAGTTTCTTATCAATTTTGAATATGAACCCCTTATCTGATACAGGGTTTGCAAGTATTTTCTTCTATTCCATAGGCTGCCTTTTCATTTTGTTGGTTGTTTCCTTTGCTGTTCAGAAGGTTTTTAGTTTGATGTAG
This sequence comes from Mesoplodon mirus, assembly GCF_964341445.2. Taxonomy (NCBI): domain Eukaryota; kingdom Metazoa; phylum Chordata; class Mammalia; order Artiodactyla; family Ziphiidae; genus Mesoplodon; species Mesoplodon mirus. The sequence continues at coordinate 185,541 of NW_028295125.1, read as the reverse complement.
TTTTACTTGCCCATTTTTGCTTTGTTGCCTGTGCTTTTGGTGTCATATAGATAGGACATCATTGCCAAAATTAGTGTCAAGGATCTTTTCCCCTATGTTTTCTTCTAGGAGTTTTACAGTTTCACATCTTATGTTTAAGTCTTTAATCCATTTAGAGTTGATTTTTGTGTATGATACAAGAGTCCAGTTTCATTCTTTTGCATGTGGATATCCAATTTCACCAACACCATTTCTCAGTTCTGAGAAAAGAGCAAAGTTGGAGGCATAAGAGTTTCTGATTTCAAAAAATATATTACAAACCTACAGTACTCAAAACAGCATGGTACTGGCAAAAAGACAGACTAATGGAACAGAATAAAGAGACTAGAAATAAACATATGCATATACAGCCAACTGATCTTTGACAAGGGAGCTAAGAATACACAATTGGGAAAGGATGCTCTCCCAGTGCCCTTAGAAGTAACCATGACACCCTACAGATTTGGAATACTCAGGGCCTTCATACTTTTTGAAAAGATAAATTTATTTATTTATTTTGGGCTCCATTGGGTCTTCATTGCTGTGCACAGGCTTTCTCTAGTCGTGGCAAGTGAGGGCTACTCTTCATTGCAGTGTGTGGGCTTCTCATTGCCGTGGCTTCTCTTGTTGCGGAGCACAGGCTCTAGGCTCATAGGATTCAGTAGTTGTGGCACACAGGCTCAGTGGTTGTGGCTCGTGGGCTTAGTTGCTTCCTGGACCAGGGCTCGAACCCGTGTCCCTTGCACTGTCAGGTGGATTCCTAACCACTGCACCACCAGGGAAGTCCCAGGACCTTCATACTTTTACATGTGAGTTACTAGATTTTCCCTAGTCAGGTCACTAGTAGGCTTTAAGTTCCAGGACACTCTAAGGATACTTTTTTCTCAATTTGTTTCTTATTGCCAACTAGAGATTTACTGTCTTCAGTGCCAACCAGGCTAGATAAGTGATGGCAATTTCCCCTATATCCTCAATGATCTGTTGTCTCTGATCTCTCCTGGTATCAATTTTTATGTTAGAGCAATCGGTGACTTACTCTGGGTTAATTAAGTAGAAAATAAACTATTAAAAAGATATTGGACAGTTTATGGAATCTCTAAATAAAAGATTCAACAACCAGGATTGGTGTTTGGAAGTTTAAACTTATGACTAGGAATCATGCTGTAGAATTGGTCCAGGGAGCAACCTAGTGCAAGAGTCACTGGGCAGAGACACTTCAGCTAGAACTACAAATATCAATGATAGGGGATGCTAAATACAGTAATATGAATCACTGATACATTTGTTCTGGATACTGAAAACAGTTTGTGCTTTCCACTGCCAGAATATATTCTAAGCAGTCGTTTCTTCTTGTCAGTAGCTTCTAGTCCAGTCTCCGGAATGGATATAACTGATTGTCAGAGCTAAGGTCATATGCTAGCCTATGGCTTTAAAGGACACTCAGAGATTAAGTTGCTGGCATTTTCAATCTCTATGAGAGACAGATTCTTCCTCATAAGATGGGGATTTCCATAACTTATACATGTGTTCATACACTGGACAAAAACGAGGAGCAGAACTCTCCATTAGAGTTTATTCATGAATAAATACCACAGAAGTCATAATTTTCTGTACAATAATATTTTGAAAACAGGAATAAGTAAGTTTTATATATATATATATATATATATATATATATATATATATATGGGTGTGTGTGTATTTATAAATTCTGACTTTATATAAAGTAGGCCTTGGTTTTTTACTGTTACTGTTCTGAATGCAGAATGGGGATCCTTTTAGTTACAAAGAGGAAAATGAAAACTTTTTTCTGAACTAAACTACATGAAATGTGAACATGAAGATTAACATCATCTCTGAGGCAGGAACCTCAAAATTATACACCTTCTCAATCAATGCTATTGTCAGTTCTTAGTTTTATTAATTATTAAAGGAAAATATATATCCAAGACATTACTGCAAATTAATACTTTAGAATATGTCTGGCTTTTCCTGTACAGTGAAAACATTTTTATAATATGAAATATAAGAACAGATGTTATTCCAACGTAAGTTCTCGTTGCATATTCTCACATATTATAACCATATATAATTACTGTTAAATGAAAAGCCTGAATTAGATGAGTAAATTGTTACAGCCAGTGGTAAGAAAATTATTATATTGTTTTTTTAGCACAGTATTTAAATTTGATATTTAAGAAACTTTTGAGGGACTTTTCATCTAGCTAATAAGTGAGGTAATTTAAAAGAGAGAAACGTTGTGAAGAGTGGCACCATGGTGTTTTTAGAATCAGAGGGATATGAATTCAAATTATTGAATGATAATTTTTGAGATCCTACCACAGCCAGGTACATGGCTTTTCAATTTCTCTAGGAATTTCATTTTCATCATCTAAACAATAGATATAAAACATTGAACTAATGAAGTTTTTGAGAGCAGAACAAATCTTAAAGGCAAGACACAAAAAGGTGAAAACTTTTCCAAGTAACTTGACTATGTTCCAGAGCAAAACTCAATAATATTTATAGAAATACAAAAATATTCATCACTACTACAAGGCAAAATTAATAAGTTATGTCATCCAACCAAAGATTACCAGGCATACAAAGGGACAGGAAAAGATGAACTAGAATAAGAATAATCACTTGAGAGTGACCCAAAACTGGCACAGATGTTAGAATTAGAAGATAAGGAAGTCAAAATAGCTCTTATAATTGTACCACACATGTTAAAAAAAGTTATGTAGAAATATAGAAGATACATAAAAGAATCAAATTTAACTTCTAGAGATGAAAGCTACAGTTATTGAGATTAAAACAAAGCAAGAAACAAATCATTTGATAGGTTTTGTGTGTTTGAAACTTTGTTGTTTGAAAATTTGTTTCATTTGTTCTACTAGTCAGACCTGGTAGAAGAAACAGTGTTTCTGGGTAAGAGATGATGAAAATACCAGTCCTCCGGTTAGTTCACTGTCACTCTCAGAGAGCTTAAAAGAGAACTCAGTGTGGTCAAACAGTAGCCCAGAGAATAAGTTGGAGGGGGTTATTGCTGGAAGTGACAAAAGTATGACATGGCTTCCACTTTGGTGGGGTTCTTCCATGTAAAAGAGGCAAGAATGAGGATGAACCCTAAACTCTTCCCATGCTGAAGCCACAGAGTGAACCCATCCCATGTTATTAGAGGCCACTGATATCAGAGGCAGAAGACCAGGATCATAACTGCTAATGGGCAGCTAATTGTGCTTGTAGTCAGAGCAGGGTCTCCCTCTTTCCCCCTTTTTCTTTTTAATTCTAAACTCAGGGTTATAATTAAACAAAACAGGAATTTAGAGAAGAGCATGTGGGAAGCTTTTTGGCTATTTGGAGTTGTTGCTTTGAACAAATATCCCCCCAATAAAAATAATAACATAATAATAGTGGTACATGAAATGTCCATATAGTTACTTAAACGAATTCTTTAAAATTAGATGTAATTTTTGCGCTAGACTGCAAAAGCATTAAATTTCCCTTGTAGCAGTTACTGAAAAAAATTAAACATTTAAATTTTTTTACTTCATCAAGATTGAATTTCTCAATCAAACCACATATGATTAACCTGGTTTTCCAATGTATCTTTTATAACAGACACATAATCTGATAATAAACATGGCATTGTTTTCTAAATTATTTTTAATGACATACATGATAGAACATGAGAGGATCTTGGCCCATTTAGCAACCACCATACTTTTATTTTAATGGAACATATAGTTTAGGTAGAAAATATAGCCTAGTGGATTTAAAAAGAATTATCTTTGGAAATGAAAAATAATGGAACTGAAAGATTATGTATAAATTAGAGACTATAAGGATTTGATTTATTTCAAGTACAGAGTCCTTAAATTGTGCTTCTGGTTAATAAACTGGCTTTAGACATTGGAGAAAGGTCTGTAATTTCTTCTACTACAGTCTGATATTTCAAGAGCTACCAAGAAAACACTGCTGAATGGCTTTAGGTCTCAGAAGTTAAGACATAAGAGAAGTCAGATATCACCACTATGGTGGTAAATTCCCTCTATGCAAAACAATTTTTAAAAATTCCACTTCTCTCATTAGAATACCACAGTGCAGAACTTCTGTGGTGGCGCAGTGGTTAAGAATCCGCCTGCCAAGGCAGGGGACATGGGTTCGAGCCCTGGTCCAGGAAGATCCCACATGCCCAGAGCAACTAAGCCCGTGTGCCATAACTACTGAGACTGCATGGCACAACTACTGAAGCCCACGTGCCTAGAGCCCGTGCTCCTCAGCAAGCGAAGACAGCACAGTGAGAAACCCACACACCGCAATGAAGAGTAACCCCCACTCGCCACAACTAGAGAAAGCCCACGTGCAGCAATTAAGACCCAACGCAGCCAAAAATAAATAAAAATTAATTAATTAAAGAAGAAAAAAGAATACCACAGTGCAACGTCATCATCTCCTCAAGAAAAAGTGCCATATAATTCTGTTCTCTGTCTTCAGTGTTACGCAGTAAGACAAGATTTGTTTTCTCCAAGTCCCCCCTCCCTTTTTTTGGTCATTTCCCCCTCCTAGAAGAGAACCTTAGCTTAGATGAGAAAATAAAGTTTCTATTATCATAACACCAAATAAAGGCTATCAACATTTGCAAGAGAAATTTTGATTGTAGATGTTTAACTGAAAGATTAAAACATATTTCCGTAGGACCTTCAAGGTACCTGACCTCTCCCACAGCCTATCTTGCTGAGAAGATGAAAGGAGCCTATTGACTGCTAATCAAGCCTTGCAGAGTAAGAAGAAAGCTAAAAGAAACCAAGGTCATGGTGAAGAGGAGAAAAGTTAGGGAGAACCTACAGAGATGCAGCTTTAAGCTGAAACCTGTATAGACTTTAAATGGAGAAGAGGAAAACACTATCCATGCTCTCCACTGTTCTCTATGTGTTTTGTATTGTAAAGTAGGCTTTTCTTCTAGTAACAGACCCACTTTCATGCTCTTCCAGATATTCAAGTCGACATAAGTGAGGATTTATATACTTGTGGTCTTGTCTGAGATTACTGTACTGTGACATAACATATGGCTGTGCCTCCATCTAAGACTACCGTAGAAATTAGCCAAGAAATACTCCACCGTTTATCTCAACTACCAGATTGTTGCTGAGGAAGGGGAGTGCTCACAGCTTTTGTAAACTGATGTAATGAATACTCTTTCAGCAGGGGAGTAACTTGAGAAAAGTAGTAATCTTGGCCTGGAAGCACTGGCCGAGTGTCAAGTTTGAGAATGCATGGTTTAACATGAATGCCTAGGTTAATACTTTCTAGTGAGTTTATTAGTTTCCCATAGGAAAAATTCACAAGCTGTTATCAGGCTATGAAGAGAGGGAAGAAGTCTGGGGAAGGTCATTTGTGTATCTGCATCATCCAAAATGGATGATAGAAGGGAAATTAGATTGTTTATGAAGACGGAGGAAAAGTCCCTGAATGATATGGCAATATTGATGGGGGCAATGCAGTTGATAAAGTATTTGACTCCAGCTACATTTGAAACAGGGCTTGAAACTAGTGAAAAGACAGCCAGTAGGTACATGAGAAGAAGAATGCATTATTTAGGAATTCATGATTCTCTGCCATTCTCAAATAATTCATTGAATAATTAATTGAGAGGATGGGTAAGGGAAATTGATTAAATAAGCTTTAGAGGAACTGATATAAATTATTTAGTGGACAGTGTATATTATGATTGATTTAAGAGATTTTCAAGGGTAATTTTGACTTTAGTCCCTTAAACAATATTTTCCACTGATTTTAGCACCTAATCAAATATCAGAGTAATATTTGACTCCAATTTGTGGACAGATTTGAATATACAAAATCTTAAGTAACCTAAGAATGGAAGGCAAGTTTAAAGAGAAGTTATAAGGTATGAATACAAATTTTTCCTCTCAATAAGCAGTGCAAAAGGAGAACTACAGCTGTAGAACCCTAGAGTTTGTAGAGCTTTTCAGTGTGATTGAGCCATCAGAGATCAATGTTTTATGGTACCATAGTAGGAAATCCTATATTATGATATCATAGTACCGAAGTTAGTAATCTTATTCAATTGTGATGGTATTTTAAAAGACTAAGAAAATTAGGATGTGTGTGTGTTTGTACTAAAGGAAGTTGAAGAAGAAACTATTAATCATTAATTTACTATATCCCAAATTCAGAATTCAGAATTTGGCATGGTATAGATTCAGGAATTTTTTTGTCTGTGTTAGATTTAAGGAAGGAGTGAATATTATTTGATACCCATAGGAAGACTAAACCTAAAGAGAATATAAATACTTTTTTCTAGGGAGATTTTTTTTCCTTTGAAAAAATGCTTCAGGGTAACACTAGAGTCTAAACTCTTTGGGGACAGTGGCTATTGGTGAGAGTATTTGGAAGTGTAGGTATAGTTAAATAATAAACTTGATTCTTGGAGTTAAGGACTCCGAAAAAGCAAGAAAAGTTACTTCTCTAAGGGCAAGATCACCTTAAGGAAGTTAATTTGAAAATGTCATTTAACAGGTGTGAGTTTTGACACACTTCAGTGAATATGTGCACCATTTTGTTTATTGACAAGGGGAAAAAGAATTACTTATCTCATTAACAAGACCATTTCTTACCAATCTGAAAGAACTAAAGATATTTGGAGAGTTCAGATGGTATTATAATTGATTCATCCAAGATTACTCCTTGAGTGAAATAAGTGGATTGACATTCAGCATCTATTTGATCTATAGACATTTCCCTTTATTCGAGGTTTCATTTTCTGCTGTTTCAGTTACCCACGGTCAATCGAAGTCCAAAAGTATTAAATAGAAACTCCCAGAAATAAACAATTCATAAATTTCTGAGTAGTGTGATGAAATCTTGTATCATCCATCCACCCACTGGGGTATGGACCATCCCTTTGTCTGGCGTATCTCACCCCTTTGTCACTTAGTAGCCCTCTTCCTTATAGAACTGACTGTCTCAGTATCACAGTGCTTGTGTCCAAGTCACCCTTATCTTACTTAATAATGGCCCCAAAGCAAAAGAGGAGTGATGCTGGCAATTTGGATATGCCAAAGAGAAGCTGTAAAGTACTTTCTTTAGGTGAAAAGGTGAAAGTTCTTGGTTTAATAAGGAAAGAAAAAATCATTTGCTGAGGTTGCTAAGATCTATGGTAAGAATGAATCTTCTGTATGTGAAATTGTGAAGAAGGAAAAATAAATTCATGCTAGTTTTGCGGTCACACCTCAATTTGCAATAGTTATGGCCACAGTGCATGATAAGTGCTTAGTTAAGATGGAAAAGGCATTAAATTTGTACAATAAGATATTTTGAGAGAGGAAGGGACCACATTCACATAACTTTTATTATAGCATATTGCTATAATTTTTACATTTTATTATTAGTTATTGTTAACCTCTTACTGTGCCTATCTTATAAATTTTATCATAGGTATGTAAGTATAGGAAAAAAACACAGTATATATAGGATTCGGTGCTATCTGCTGTTTCATGCAACCACTGGGGTCTTGGAATGTGTACCCTGAGGATAAGTGGGTTACTGCATTTTCTAGTATACCTTCCTAAGGCAGAGGATAGAAGTTAAGAAAAAAAAAATCCCAAACCCTCTTTCAGCTTGGGATCTTTATATAAAAGAAATTCCACAAACTCAGTGCATTTATGTGAGACTTGGAATTTGAAAATAAGGAAAGGCAGTTATCCTGGTGCTTTAGCTTTTGTGGCCAGCAAGCATCGCTGTGGAGACATAAGTATTCATCTGTAGCATCATTTCTGTGTACTTAACCCCCTAGGTAGTAAGCACAATAGCTGTTTTTCTTTGTGAGTTTAGATGGAAAATCTATAGACTCTATGTACATTTAATGAAAATTATGAAGCAGTAACAATTGTTACAATCACACGGGTCAAGAAATGGAACATTGGCAACAACCAAGAATCCCCTCCATGCCTTGCATCATCACAAAACCCTCCCATAGCACAAACAATAACCACTTACCTAACTTCTATGTTAACCCATTCATTGTTTTTCTTTGTAGATTTATTACTTATGTGCACATTCCTGTAATACTGTTGATAGATATTTGTGTTGTTTTCTATTTATGGCTGTCATGAACAATGCTGAACAAGATACATGTTTATATATGTATCCTAGTACACAGAAGAACACATTTCTCTAGGGAGTGAACAACTGGGTTATAGGGAAGTTTCAGGAATGAGATGCTGAGTCACAGAGAATATATGTCCTTAAACCACAAGATAATGACAAGTGGTCAAATCAACTTACACTTCCAACAGTGGTGGTGACTGATATTTAAATTCCTTGACATTAGTTGTTATCATTTATTTTAATATTTCCTATCTAATCTGTGTGTAGTGGTACCTCATTATGGTGTGAATTTTAGTTTTCATGATTACTAGTGAAAATATAAATATTTTACAATTTTAAATATAGGTATTGGCTTTGGGGATTTGCTGTTTTTTGAAGGGTCTATTGAATTTTTGGCCTACTTTTCTATTGGGTTATTTGCCTTTTTATTCTTGCTTTTAAGAGTTTACTTCATTTTTTAATTGAAGTATAGTTGATTTACAATATTATATTACATTCAGATGTAGAACATAGTGATTCAATATTTTTATAGATTATACTCCATTTAAAGTTATTATAAAATATTGGCCATATTTCCTGAACTGTAAATATATCTTTGTAGCTGATTTATTTTACACATTTTATACCTCTTTATCCCCTACCCCTATCTTGCTCCTTCCTCCTTCTCTTTCCCCACTGGTAACCACTAGTCTGTTCTCTATAACTGTGAGTCTATTTCAGTTTTGTTATATTCATTCATTTTATTTTTTAGATTCCACATATAAATGATAACATACAGTATTTGTCTTTCTCTGTCTGACTTATTTCACTAATCATAATACCCTCCATGTCCATCCATGTTGTTGCAAATGGCAGGATTTCTTTCTTTTTCATGGCTGAGTAATATTTCTCTGTGTGTGTGTGTGTGTGTGTGTGTGTGCATGCGTGTGTGTGTATCATACCACATGTTATTTATTCATTTGGCTGTTAGCAGGCACTTAGGTTTCTTCCATATCTCGGGTATTGTAAATAATGTACATAATGCTCCTGTGAACATTGGGTGCATTCATCTTTTTGGATTAGTATTTTCGTTTTCTTTGTATATATACCCAGGAGTGGAATTGCTGGATCTTATGGTAGTTCTAATTTTGGTTTTTGAGAAACCTTCATACGGTTTTCCATAGTGGCTGCACCAATTCATATTCCTACCAACAGTTTACTAGGGTTCCCTTTTCTCCACATCCTTGTCAACATTTGTTATTTGTAGTCTTTTTGATGATATCCATTCTGACAGGTATGAAGTGATATCTCATGGTGGTTTTGATTTGTATTTCTTTGTTGATTAGTGATGTGCATCTTTTCATGTGCCTATTGGCCACCTGTATGTATTCTTTGGAAACATGTCTATTCAGGTCTTCTGCCCATTTTTAATTGTTTTTATAATACTGAGTTTTATGAGATGTTCATATATTTTAGATATTAACCCCTTATAGGTCATATCATTTGCAAATATTTTCTGCCATTTAGTAGGTTGTCTTTTCATTTCGTCAGTGGTTTCCTTTTCAGTGCAAAAGCTTTTAAGTTTATTTAGGTCCCATTTGTTTATTTTGCTTTGGTTTCCTTTGTCTTAGGAGACAGATCCAAAATAATATTGCTATTATTTATGTCAGAGTGTTTTGCCTATGTTTTCTTCAAGGAGTTTAATGGTTTCTGATCTTGTATTTAGGTCTTTAATCCATTTTGAATTTATTTTTGTATATGATGTGAGAAAGTGTTCTAATTTAATTGTTTCACAAGTAGCTGTCCAGTTTTCCCAGCACCACTTATTGAAGAGACCTTTTTCCTATTGAACATTCTTGCCTCCTTTGTCTTAGATTAATTGACCATAAGTGTATATAGGTTTATTTCTGGTCTCTCTATTCTGTTCCCTATGTCTGTTTTGGTGTCAGTACCATACTGTTTTGTTTACTGTAGGTCTGTACTATAGTCTAAAGTCAGGGCGTGAGATACCTCCAGCTTTATTCTTTTTAAGTTCTTTTCATATTTTGAATAGTAGTCTCTCTATTGGTTTTATATGTTGCAATGATCTTTTCAAACTCTGTGGCATGACCTCTCTTTTAACTATCTTTGTGTTTTCTTTCGTTGGAAAATATTTCTTAATTTAATGTGGGTAAATACATCAATCTTTTCCTTTAAAGCTTATACTTTTTTCCATCTTTCTACTTTGTGGCTTAAAGATAGCCTCCTATATTGTCTTTTAAAATATATTTGGTACCATTTCACATATAGGTCATTAATCCATCTGGAAATAATTTTGTTTACAATATGATACAATTTTAATTATTTTTTCTTTATGGATACCTTAGTGCTCAGCATTTTTTAATTGAAAAGTTCGTTATGTCTTTGTTGAGGTGCTGTGATACCTCTGTTATACAGAGGTGCCATACGTATGTGTGTGTGTGTGTGTGTACATATATATACATATGACTTTGTTTTAATAATATATGTTTTGGTTTGTTTTTCTGTGTCTCTATTAAGTCTTCTTTTGGTTCATTTGTTTGTCTCTATATCAAAACTGCACCCTCTTTGTTACTATAACTTTATAAGAACACTAAATATTCAGTAGAACAAGTTTTCCCACATTTATATTATTCTTCAAGTGTGTGGTGGACTTTTGTAATCTGTATAAATTTTTAAAGAAGTTTTTCAGGTCCAAAACAAAATCTTGGGCATTTTCACTTAGATTTTTCTTACTCTATAACTTAATCTTTAGAGACTTAACATCTTTTCACTATTAAGATATCCAACTTATAAACACAAAATATATCTCTATTCATTTCTGAAATCTTCAAGGTCTTTGAAAAACTATTATAATATTGTCTGTAAAGGCTTTGTATATCTTATTGGATTTATTGCTACTTCAGCTTTTTGGTGCTATCTAAAAGGATTTCTTTCTTTTTACTATCACTTTCTGTTTGATGCTATTATATAAAAACACAATTTATTTTTATTGATTTTTATCTAGAAATCTTAAGAAGCTCTCTTACAAATCCTAGCTATTTCCTGTACATTATTTTGTATTTTCTCTGTACACAACCATATCATATATAAATAGAACAAGTTGTGTGTTTTCTTTTCTAATCCTTAGACATTTTAGTTCTTTTTCTTGACTTTCTCCACTGGCTAAACTCTCAAGTACAATACTGAATAGAGTGGTGACAGGGGGCATCCTTGTCTTCTTCCTGATCTTTAAATCTTTCGTCATCTCACCTGTATCTATAATGTTACTCTATGGTAGATTGCTAATTTTCATTTAAGAAAGTTTGCTTCTACTTTGATAAGATTAGCTGCAGGTTTTTGTAAAATCATACATGACTGCTGAAATTATAAGAAACTTTTGATTTAATTTTTTGTATGTTTAATTTTATTAATTTTGTTGTGTAAAATAATTTTGGTTGTCTGTCATGAAATTAGCTTTTTATATTGGACTCAGTTTGCTTATATTATATTTATCATCTGTTTTCCTGGGTAAGGTCACCTCTAATTATGCTTTCTTATACTACCCTTTCCTGTCTTGAAATGAAGAAAATATTCAAAAGTAGCTGAATAGTGTTCCCTCTTTCTATTCTCAAAGAGTTTGTGTACTACTGGAATTCTTCCTTTCTTTAGAACACACTAGTGAAAAATCTTGGATTTCAGCTTTCTTCATGGTGAGAGTAGTGAGTGCTGATTCAATGTCTGTAATGTATAAATGTATGTATAAATTTCTATTTCTGTTTGAATCTATTTTGATGTTATATTTTTCTAGGGGACTGTGACTTTTATAAAATTTAAAATTTATTTGAAAACACTTTGTTCATTTTTTCCTTTGTAAAGTCTGTAACATGTATGTGATATATGACCCTTTTACCTTTCTGATATTGGTTTCTTGTGCTTTCTATCTTTTTTTATTCTTTTTTGGTCTTGAGAAGCCTCTCAAGTAGATAGCCATTTTTATTAGTATTTTCAAAGAGCCAAGTGTTAGCTTTTGAATTTGTGTTGTTTATTTTCTATGTCATTAATTTCTGCTCTTGCATTTATTATTTACTTCTTCCACTTTCTTTGGGTATGTCTCTTGAAGATAGCACATAGTTCCATGTAATTTTATACAATCTGACACTTATTTTCTTTTCATTTGGAGCAGCCAATCCATTTGCATTAAATGTAGTTACTAATTTGGTTTAAATCTTCCTTTTTTTCCTACTTGTCTAAATCCTTTCATATTTTTCTTTTTCTTCTGGAATCATGAAATATTTATAACAGTCTACTTTTACTCTATTAAGTTTGAAACTGTAAGCTCTATTTTATTATTTAATGACAATTTCTGTCAGAATTTACTAAATATTTAAAACTGAAAAAAAAAACCCTTGCTGGGAACCTGTAAATCAATACTTGTAATCTGTGTCACACACACACACACACACACACATATTTGAAAGGAAACTTATTAGAAATTAATTAGCTAAGTTTGCAACATAAGAATTAGGTAGATTGTGCCATAGAAGAAGAGATAATTAATAAAACAAGTAGGACAAAGAGAAAACAATCTTTAGAGGGTATCAATAATCTACAACTTGTAGGAGGACTCACACTTCACACTATTTAAAAAAATAGTGGTAGGACAGTAAAATGGCGTCACTCTATTGAAAACCATCTAAGCAGTTGCTCCAACAATTAAACATGAAATTACCATATGACCCAGCAATTCTACTCCTAGATGTATACCCAAGAGAAATGAAAACATATGTTCACACCAATTGAAGAAGTATGTTTATAGCAACATTTTTCATAGTAGCAAACAAGTGGAAACAGCCAAAATGTCCATCAGCTGATGAATGGATGAACAGAATTGGTATGTCCATACAATGAAATATTACTTGGTTATAAAAAGGAATGAAATACTGATGTATGCTATCACCTAGATGAACCTTCAAAATATTATGCTAAGTAAAAAAGTCAGTCACAAAAGACCTTATATTGTATGATTCTCTTTCTATGAAATGTCCAGAATAGTGAAATCTACAGAGACAGAAGATAGATTAGTGGTTGCTTAGAGCTTGTGGCAAGTAGGGTGGGAATATAGGGAGGTGATGCCTAAAGAATATTAGATTTGTTTTTTGAAGTGATAAAAATGTTCAAAATTGACTGTAATGATGGTTGCACTTATATGAGAATATACTCAAAATCACTGAAATATATAAATAGGTGAATTCGATGGTATATGAATTATATGTCAGTAAAAAATGGGATCTAAATAGACAATAGAGAGGATCAGTAAACTTCAATTTTGTTTCTTTGAAAATATAAAGAATGGTATTTTTTTATGTTCATAGAAGAGGAAGGCACAAACAAAACTATGAAAGAAAAGGGGTTTTATTTACATATATTTGGAGTTTTACTAATTATAGGAATAAAGTAAAGAGTATTATGCCATTAATACGAAAATTTATAAAAAATTGAATTAAAAAATAAAATTAGCACAATTGTCTTAAGAGGAAATAGAGAAACATAGTATACTAACAACTTTTACATGAATAGGATAGTCTGGTCAAATGTCTACAAATCAGCAAACAAAAACACCAGGACCAGACATTTTAAAAGTGACTTTGCAAATCCTTCTGGGCTCAAATTAACCTTTATCTTATATAAAATTTTTCAGAGAGTGAAACAAGAGGGTATACTCACTTTTTCAATATACAATAGCCAAACCAAAACAAATAAATAAATAAAATATACAACACATCCATTTATAGAAATCAATAAAACTATTCCAAATAAAATATTAACACAAGATTAATTTATATGTCACGAAGCAAAAGCCAGTGGAAAATATATGTGAAAACAAAAAAAGAGGTGGAAAATGTCTGCATACAAAATATAAGAAAATCTGTAATCTCTGAACTTGCTGGATGACTGACGTACAAAAACCAATAAGAATTTAAAATATTAGCAACAACCAGTAAGAAAATGTACTACTATTAGTAAATACTATTCCATTAATACTTTTACTATTAAGTAAAAATATCATTCACAATAAAACAATAAATATCAGGTATTTGAGAATAAATATAATGTGAGTCAAATATTCATAGAGAAAATGAAGCTTTCTTAAAGGATGTAAAAAATTAAATGGAACACTTTGTAATATTCTTTGAAAACATGAATCAATATCTTATAATTGACCATGGCAATAACTTGTGTATGCATTGCTATTACAATGAAAATTGCAATAGATATTTTCATAAGCCATGACAAGCTAAATCTAAAGTTTATATGGGAGAGAAGTGTATTAGGCAGAGTTCTCCAGAGAAACAGAAGCAGAGCCAATAGGACATGTGTATGTGCAAAAAATCTGCAGGGCAGGGCAACAGGCTGGAGACCCAGGGAAGAGCTGATATTGCAGTGTGAGTCCAAAGGCAGTCTGCTGGCAGAATTCCCTCTTTTTGAGGGGCCGTCAGTCTTTTTTCTATTAAGACTTTCAACTGATTGGGTTAAATGTTAATCTCATCTAAAAAAATTCTTCACACAAATATCATGAATAATGTTTGACCAAATGTCTGGTTACCGTGTCTTAGCCAAGGTGACCATTAGGTATAAGTAGGGAGTTGAAAGTAGCCGAAAATTTTTGAAGAAGATATGAAAACATTAAGAAACATGAAGAAAGGGCAACCTATGCTACCTGATATAAACACTTAAAGTCATATTAATTAAAACAGTGTGGTACTGGCACAGCAAAGGTATAGACAAACAAAATTGAACAGAATATAGGGCCCAGGAACATAGATAGATTAAAAAAAAGACTAATGTGGTAACATTACAGATGTGTGGAGAAAGGATGAACCTTTTAATAAATGGTGTTGAGATTATTGGAAATTCATATGGACAAAGGGTTAGACCCCTATCTTAAAGAAATGAGAAAATAAATTCCAGTTCAAATCAAAAATTAAATATGAAAGAAAAAACATTAATACTTTAAAAGCAAAATATGGATATAGCTTTATGAAATCAGGTTAGGGAAAGGTGTCTTAAAGACAACATTTAAACAATCACAAAGTATGAAGAAAAGCTGAACAGATTATTTGACATTAATATTGAAACATTTTCACAGCAGTATAGACAAATGGACAAATAAAAACACAAAAGAATAAATCTGGGTGGCCACGAAAATTGTAATAGAAAGGTCAGCCTCTCTATCATTAAGGAAGTTCTTATTTATCTACATTAGAAGCTAGGTGCATTGGAGTTTTAATGTAGTGCTGTTTATAATAAGGTGGATGTTACCTAAATTCCCTTCTTAAAGGTAATTGATAAATAAATTATGGTTTGTTTTCAAAAGTAATATTATACAATAGGTAAATTGAATGAAATGTTTTTGTGTGTATTAACATGGGTGGATCATAATAACATAATGTGGATTTAAAAAATAAGTTGCAGTTACAAAAAGAGTATGTAGGTTTACAAATATATGAACTGAAGGGATGGGTGTGTGTGTGTGTTTGTGTATGTATGTGAGAGAGCGAGAGACAGTGTGTGCATGAGTTTTTGTGTGTGTTAAATAAGAATATATATGTAGTCAGATATGGCAACATGAACATAGAAGATTTACATACCTTTTGGTTAGAGATCTCTCTAATGATTGGGGATGATATGAAGCAGGAATCAGATCTTTGGAAACACAGGCTCCACGTGAAGTTTTGAAAAATTTACCACTTTAAATAAACATTTTCTTCTCTGAGTCTGTTAAGATTTATTGCAAGTTCGATCTAATGAGCTGTATAGTAGAATGAACTTTTCAAAGTATGCTTGGTGAGGGATAGATTCTAGATCATTGATTGTTCCCTTAACGACTAAGGCTATTTGGTGAGAAGGCTCCAAAACAAGGATTTTGTCGATATATAAATCTGTTTTCTTGAAGAGCTAATTATTTGTAGTTATGGCAGTATAATTTACTGAAGCTTTAATTTGTGTTTATTTTCCCCAAGAACTCTATTACCACCACTTCAAGATGGTAGTTAACATTTGCTGTTAATTACTTCAGGGGAGATTTGTGTTAGGGTGAAAAGCTGGTGTTTCCTGGAATTGACAGATTTTCCTTTGTTCTTTGAAAAGCACAAATACTTTGAAAGAATAATGTTAGGTGAGAGAGAGAGAGAGAGGAAACAGAGGAGAGCCATTGAGACTCCAAAGGAAGAGGGATAGATGTCCCTGAGGCTGGAGAGAGGGACATATCTTCATGTAGCAGAAAACTTAAACATTCACTATGGCAATGTGAAAATAGGGCATGTCTCCAGAGATAGAGAAAGATTTCAGAAACAGTGGTTATGCACTTCATGCAAGTAATATGGGTTCAGGCACCAACTTTACTGTGATTCCAGTTTATCAGTGAAGCAGTAGAGTCAGCAGATTTAAAGCCACCATGAAAGTTCAACAAGATGTATCTTTTGTTTAAGGCCCAAATACAGAGCCTCTACCACACTTTCTAGGGTTATTTTAAGCCTCTAGAATGTTCATGTGACCTAATGAAAGAAATGGATTCTTGAATGATGACAAACTGGTAGAGTTTCTTCTTTGCCTGATGGGATGAGGGCTTACATTATTATTAAATTTGAAATAAAAGAAGTAAATAAATGAACCTCTTCTTGACCAATCACTTGAAATTCACTTTAATGAGAATACCAATATGGTGTTGTAGAATAACAAAATCTCATGCAAGAAGGGAGCCTAGAGATCACTCCATCCAGCCTACCATTTTGTAAATAAGGAACCTGAAATTGATCAAATGTGGACAACTTGCCCGAACTTAATATTCTGGTAATTAATCAAGCTGCGATTCAAACTCAGGTCTTTTGATTCCAGGTCTAGTTTATTTTTCCCATTATATTAGGCTTTGTTTAAATAAATATAATTTTAAAAGTACATGATACCTTTACTCACTGTGGGACAGTATTCCAACATGAAGGTTTTATTTCTATTTGCCTTTCCTTGAACCTAGGACAGTTGAGGACGACACAGACACACACACACACACACACCACTCAGTAAATCTTCATTGCTTGGACTATCAATCCATTGGTATTTTAGCATTTCCTTCAGAGATATGATGCATCCTAAGAAGGTATATTTTCAAATAGCGTATTTCAGATGAATTATCTAAATGTGTGGGGGTTAGTTCCTGAAAATCTATTTCTCAGTGAATTGCTAGTTAATGTTTTTCTATTTTTACCAACTTAATCTGCTATCCTTTACCTGGACTCTTATAAAGGGCCTTCTAAAGTTTCTTCTTGAATCCTTGTTTACTTGTCTATAGGAAACTCCCCATAGATAATCTTTTTGTGTGTGTGTGTGTGTGTGTGTCTGTGTGTGGTACGCAGGCCTCTCACTGCTGTGTCCTCTCCTGTTGCGGAGCACAGGCTCCCGATGCGCAGGCTCAGTGACCATGGCTCATGGGCCCAGCCACTCTGCAGCATGTGAGATCTTCCCGGACCGGGGGACGAACCCACGTCCCCTGCATCGGCAGGCGGACTCTGAACCACTGCGCCACCAGGGAAGCAGCCCCCAATAGATAATCTTAAAAAAATAAATTAGATCATTTTTCTCCCATGTTTAAGCCTCCAAACCCAACTCTGCATTGCACTATCCTACTGTAATTGAATAAAATCAATATTTCTCACCATTGACTAAAAAGCTTACATGATATGGCATCTCCCAAATACTCCTTTGTTTGGTCTGCTATGACAAAAATACCATAGACTGTCTTTTTCTGTCTTATATCACTTATATATGGAATCTAAAAAAGCCAAAGTCATAAAAGCCAAGAGTAGAATGGTGGTCCAGGGGCTGGGAGTGGGGAAATTGGAAAAATGTTGGTCAAATGATATAAACTTGCAACTGGTATTGATAGATAAATAAGCCCTGGAGATTTAATGCACAACATGGTGATTACAGTCAGCAATACTGTACTATAAACTTCAAAGTTGCTAAGAGACTAGATCATAATTATTCTCACCACAAAAAAAGAAATGATAATTGTGTGACATGATAGAGGTGTTAGCTAATGCTACTGGTGGTAATCAGGCTGCAATATACAAATGTATCAAACCAACAAGTGTACACCTTGCACTTACATAATGTTATATTTCAACTATATCTCAATAAAAAATA
Source organism: Mesoplodon mirus (assembly GCF_964341445.2). Lineage (NCBI taxonomy): Eukaryota > Metazoa > Chordata > Mammalia > Artiodactyla > Ziphiidae > Mesoplodon > Mesoplodon mirus. The sequence continues at coordinate 167,208 of NW_028295125.1, read as the reverse complement.
CTATAGGCTGGGTGGCTTAAACACAAATATTTGTTTCTTATAATTCTGAAGTAGTATTTCCCCCAAATACTACTTCACTATTGAGTTGTAAGATCATCTTACATATCCTGGATGCCAGTCTATGTTATGTATATATCTATATCTATATCTATATCTCATGAATATTTTCTCTAATCTGTTGCTTTCCCTTTCATTTTCTAATGGTGTCTTTAAAAGTGCAGAAATTTAAAATTTTAATGTAGTTATTTTTTTTATAATTATCAAAATGCTATTTTTAAAATTCTGAGGTAACATGGTTTTAATTATAAATTGAAAAGCAGATAGTATAGGTATGTGATTTTGTATCTCATGCAGAATTTGGCAGTCTGGTAGCTTGTGAATATTTTCTGTTTGTACTATTATTGCATGTATGAATTTATTTACGATAAATATACTTACGTGATACATAGAGAATATTTAAATTGTCAGGATTTGCTATTTCCCCATAACTTTCTCCTCTCAATACTCTGAAGACTTGAAATGTTTACTTTCTTAATTGGTACAAGGCCTTTGTTGAGGTGGGGGGTGGACGGGAGAGAGATACAAAGAATGTAAAGAATACAAATAATAGCCCAGGCTATTCTGTATGAGGAAGAATGAAAGAGGGCAGAGGGGTAAGAAGGATAGGGAACAATAAAGGAAGGGTGAGGACAGGAGAGAAGAGGTAAAAGGAAAGAGCAGTCACTATCAGGAATGGGATTTAGGAAAGGGAGTGTGTAAAAAATCGTTCGGAATCCTAGTTGTGTGCTGCCTCCATCTTTAAAACAAATCAACATGATCTTCAGTGCTTTCTGCAGGTTGGTTTCTGTTTGTGTGCATTATCATACCTAGGCTGTGATATATTTGACATCCTAAATTTTCATGGAGTTTATTTCCCACTCTGACATCTATGTATCTTACTGACACAACTTGAGTACTTCCTACTTTTTCTCATGTCCAATCACCATAAACTCATCAATACAAGGGACTATCATAATGCTTTTGTGATATCCAGATGACTAATCTCCCTATGGACTATAATATTATAGACATCGGGAGACTTGGCATAGCACTCAAGTAAGACAGAGTTTGAGTGTACTTCTGTCTCTGTCAGGTAGAAGTGAACTGCTCCATTACCTTTGCTGTTTGATGTGGAGACAACTATTCACCAGATCAATAGCTGTATATCAGGAGTTAGAGATGTTTTGATTTGTTCCAGGAAAAAAAGGCCCATAAAATCCAGCAGCTCTGATTAGAATTAGTACCTCATTATCTTATGATAATCAACAATCATTGTCCATGACTTATTTGCCTTTTTTACAGGCCAAACAGATTATTTAAATGGGGCAGGTGATGGAGATTACCATCTGCATGGTTATTTTAGACTCTGCCAATTCCCCAGATATGTGCTATTGCTATTTTTTGGTATTGTTTTCATGTAAGGACAGTTCCAGGAGCTTCCACTTGGCCCTTCCTATGTATTTTTTTCCAGTTGTGGCAAAATATGCATGACATAAAAGTTACCATCTTAACCATGTTTAGGTGTACCATTTAGTGGCATCAAGTACATTCACGTTGTTGTGCAACCATCATTACCATTCATCTCCCGGACTTTGTTCATCTTCCCAAACTGAAACTCTGTACCCATTAAACAACACCTCTCCATTCATCACTGCACCCAGACCCTGGCAATCACCATTCTATTATCTGTCTATATAAATTTGACTACTCTAGTACCTCATATGACTGGAATCACAGTATTTGTGTTTTCGGTTCTGGCTTATTTCATTTAGCATAATGAATTCAAAGTTCATCCGTATCGTAGTGTGTGTCAGAATTTTTTACCTTTTAAGGGTCATTAATATTCCATTGTATGTATATACTACATTTTGTTTATCCATTCCTCTGTTGATGGACATTTAGGTTGTTTCCATCTTTTGGCTATTGTGAATAGTGCTGCTAAGAACATGAAATTACAAACATCTGTTCAAGTCCCTGCTTTTAATTCCTTTGGATATATACTCTGAAGTAGAATAGCTAGATCGTATGGTAATTCTGTTTAATTTTTTGAGGAACTGCAACGGAGAAGGGTTCAGATTTCTACACATCCATGCCAATACTTGTTATTTATTATTGTTTTTAATAATAGCTATCCTAATGGGTGTCAGGCAGTAGCCGTTCTCAATAGCACTTACCTTGTTTGAGAGTTCTGTCATTTTCCAAGTATGTGTACTCCAAAAATACATTCAGATATGGCGAAATATAGTGTAGGTCACTGCACAGGATTTCTAGTGAGGTGAACTTGTGTCAAAATTCCAATTATCACATGGCTTCCATAAGCCCTATTATGACCTGAAGACCACAGTGATGTTTTGGAACCTCAGGTGTGTAAATTTATCTTAATAATCTCTGAAAAATTCTGAGTTTTCCACTTTTCTTTCTAAACATTCCCCCTGGAAAATTGTAAACACCTTTGAGGTAGACCTGGAGAAAAAAAAATCACACTCTATACATTTGACAGTTTTGCAGCAAAGTTTCTGAAGCTATTGTAGCCACCTGATCTCTGGTTTAGGTCTGGGCGAGGCTGTAATTTTAATTCCTGGAAAATCAATGCAGGTTTCTGCTCATTGTGCTTGAATTTTATTTTCATTTATACAGTCAAGCCTGCTCATCAATGTAATTCCCAGTGTAAATGTGATTAATCTGTTACTGCTGGAAGTCATTTTGGGTGAAAATAGTGTCACTCTGCCCTGCTGACCTTTATGATAATTGCACTCACCTTGTTTCTCATATTAAATGCTACCACTTAACCTCTGCTACTCTGTAACCCCATATTCCTGTTAAAAGCATGGGGGCCATTTCATTGGTGCTATCCCGCATTGTCATCATTAGCCCCCAGAAGACAGATTCCACAGAGGTTTTCAAGGATGCTTGTATTTCTCTCATCAAAGAATGTCTTAATGTCTTGAAGAAGAATGTTATCGATGACCTCTGTGGGGGCATAACTGTGGGATAGTTGAGTGGGTTTTACATAATTAATCCACTCCAACATTCTCATTTTAAGTACATGGATTCCTTTGTCTACATTCTGTCAGATAAATTATGGCATCTTGCCCTCTTTGAATGTTGCTGACTATTGAATCTATGTATCAGTCAGCCAAACAAGCCAACGATTAGAGCCAATTCCATCAGCTAGAGCTAATACTTTGAATCTCAGGTATGTTCTTTATAATAAATTCAACCCCTTCCAACTTTATATTCCATCTTTCTCAGTCTAGCACTTGTAAAACATATGCCAGGGCTTCCCTGGTGGCGCAGTGGTTGAGAGTCCACCTGCCGATGCAGGGGACACGGGTTCGTGCCCCGGTCCAGGAGGATCCCACATGCCACGGAGTGGCTGGGCCCGTGAGCCATGGCCACTGAGCCTGCGCGTCCGGAGCCTGTGCTCCGCAACGGGAGAGGCCACAACAGTGAGAGCCCCGCGTACTGCAAAACAACAAACAAAAAAACCCAAAAAACCATATGCCACACACACATTCTACAGGTTTCTGCTGATACACATTAGCAGGATATAGCATTTCTTTTGATGTATATGCTAACTCCTACCAGGGTGGACATTATACTTGCCTCCTGGGGCCTGGTGGAATCTGACTGTAGTTTTTAGGATGCAGTAAGTGCTGATGTGAGTGGGTCTTGAGAAAAGTAGCAATTTCCTTGAAAACTAACCTATTTAGATGAGGTCTTTAGACATATGTTAAGTAAGGGAAGGTTAGTTTCCTCAAATGGGGAGGAAGAAGGGTGGCTTCCTTTGGCGAGGAAACCACAGGAAGATTTGGGTTAAAAATTTTCATATTAATCTGAGTCTGCCTACCTGCACTTATCCTAAATACTCAATATATCCTTATCTTAATGCCCAGCTCTTCCTGATCAATGTCCTGATATTAATCTGTGAGACTTAGCACAGATGTACCTTGAACTTGCATTTTAATTCTGCAACTCACACTTTTAGATTTGAAACTTGATCCTCAGCCATGTCTGCTGTGTGGCTATAAGACGTGAGAAAATTTTAAGGCCCTCAGTGTGGCTCTCTGTGTCTTCCCATGCCTCGATCTGAGAGTTTAAACACCTAACATCTTTTAACATTAAGTGTAAACATTTTCATTTTGTAAGCTCTCTGGTGCTATAAGAAGCAGCTAATGGTCCCCGTGGTGATTGTAGTTATTACTGCTGTAATAGACAAAATCAGCTGCCGCTTGAGATGTAAAAGTATTGTCTTCAACTGGCAATATGTTCAAAGCAAATATTGCTGGTAATTTATTTATGGCTTCCACTACTCGGAAGAAGCACTTGTCTTTGCATTGGCAATGGAGTCACTACTACATTCAAGCTCAAAACCTTATTCCAGAGTCCCATCTTGAGCATCTTTTTCCTGGGATTACTCATGCAGGACAGGAAATCTGCTTCAAGAAGTTTAGAAAGTAGATTTTAATAAAAGGAGCTTGTTTCAAAAGTTATAAAATCTGGAGTCAAATGAAATAGGAAGGCAACCTAGAGTTTGGAAAGACTGAATCCCCTAAGCAGAACTCTAATGAATGTAGAGACTGCTGGTGGGTGCTGGGGACATGGAGGGAGAAGCCCTTGAGCAGGAATTGGATGCATGAGGGAGACGAAGCCTCAGTTGTATGTACAACTCAAAGAAAGAGGTCATTCTGGGTTCTCCCCTATCCCCTTCTTCCAAACTCTCACCAGTCCTTCCTTTACTCAAAATTAATTGGAAGCTAGTTGCCAGTGAATCCTGGGAAACCGAGTTTTCAGGAGTCAGTCCTCTAAAATAAAAATCAGAGCTGGAAAAAGAGAAATAGTCTTTAAAAATTATTCACACAAATATGCCATCCCTTTACGATAACTTCTCACATTCCAGTTCACTTGTTCAAATACCCCACCACTATGATAGTACTTTGACGCAAGTCTGTTTACTCCCTTGCTTTCTCCTGATACTGCCTTTGTATCTCTCCTTACTCTCTTACATTCCAATGTCCATTATCTAATAGTGTGTTTGTCCCTAGCCCTGTTCCAGTGTCTTTTAATTATGCTGGATCAACCCAAACCATTGCTTTCTCTTTTCTTGATCTCCAGCTTTCAAAGTCTTCCCAAGTAAAGTGTATAATAGTTTAGATTGTTTCCTTTATAAATTCATGATCACTAACCTAAAAGGTCCTTTAATATTGCCCTTTAATTCTGCTACATTAATCTGGACCCATCATTTCCCACTCTTTACACTTTGTTCTCTCTTTCTGCACTATTCTTTGTTTTTTTAAAAAAATCTTTATTGGAGTATAATTGCTTTACAATGTTGTGTTAGTTTCTGCTGTATAACAAAGTGATTCAGCTATTGCACTATTCTTAAATGGCATGTCCCCACCATTTGCTATAATATCAGGAGATAATCTCTTTTAATTCACAGAAAAGAAAAAAACATTAGGAGAACTTTCCTGTTAATTAACATGATAGAGTTACTACATCTGCTGCCATCTTTATCTCCTTTGGTAATTTAACAGAACAGAAGCTCTATTCCTACTAAACCCAATTCCCTTACTCCTGATTTGGATTGCATCACCTTGCACTCTCTAAGGATCCTTATTTTGTTCAATACCTTCTCTAATCTGGATCTTTTCCACTATCTTTTTTAAACATTCTAAAATCTTCCAAATTGGGAAAAATAATAAAGAAGAGTAAAGCAAAAAAGAAAAGCAAAACCAAACTCACCTTTCTCCACCTGACTTCTATTACTAATTACCACACTATCTCTTCTTCAAAGGCACAGTTTTTAAAATAATTCTTGAAAATGTTTTTCTATATCTTGGCAATTGTGAATAATGCTTCAATGAACATGAGAGTGCAATCTTTTTGAGATCTGATCTCAGTTCTCTTATACATATATATATATATATATATAAACACACACATATATCTACATATATATATATACATATATCCATTCAGAAGTGGGATTGCTAAATCATATGATAGTTCTATTTTTAATTTTTCGAGAAGCCTCCATACTGTTTTCCATAGTGACTATATACCATTTTGTATTCCCACCAACAGTGTACAAGAGATCCAATTTCTCCATATTCTCCCCAGTACTTGTTACCTCTGTATTTTTGAAAGTAAGCATCCTAACAGGTGTGAGGTAATATCTCTTTGTGATTTTGATTTGCATTGCCCTGATGATTAGCGATGCTGAGTACCTTTTCATATACATTTTGGCCATTCATATGTGTTCTTTGGAAAATATATATTCAAGTTATTTGCCCATTTCTTAATCGAGTTATTTGGTTTATTTGCTACTTAGTTGTGGGAATTCCTTATAAATTTTGGATATTTACCCCTTACCAGATATATGATTTTCAAATATTTTCTCCCATTCCATTGGTTACCTTTCCATTCTGTTGGTTGTTTCCTTTGTTGTGCAGGAGCTTTTTATTTTGATGTAGTTCTACTTGTCTATTTTTGCTTCTGTGGTCTGTGCTTTTGGTGTCATAGCCAATAAATCATTGCCAAGATCAATGTCAAGAAGTTTTTCCCAATATGTCCATCGACAGATGAATGGTTCAAAACATGTAGTATATATTTACAATGGAATATTTTCAACTTTTAAAGAAGAAGGTTGTTCTACCATTGTGGCAACAGGGATGAACCTGGAGGACAATATGCTAAGTAAATAAGCCAGTCACAGAAGGGAACATACTGCATAATTCCATTTATATGAGGTATCTAAAATAATCAGACTTCATGGAAGCAGAGAATAGAATGTTGGTTGCCAGGGGCTGGGGAAAGGGAGAAATGGGGAGCTGTTGTTCAACAGGTATGAATTTTCAGTTATACAAGATGAGTAAATTCAAGAAACCTGCTGTACAAATAGTGTCTGTAGTTAACAATAGTGTTAAGCACTTACAATTAGTTAAGAGGGTCAATTTCATGTTAAGTGTTCTTACCACACACAGAAAAAATGGGACACAAGGAAGCTTTTGGAGGGGACAGATATGTCTATTACCTTGATTGTGTTAATTGTCTCATGGGTTTATGCACATGTCCAAACTCATCAAATAGTATATATTAAACATGTGCCATTTGTTGTGCATCAGCTGTACCTCCATAAAGCTGTTTAAAAATGTTTATCTATATTTGATATCTTCACTTTATTACTTCCTTCTCATGCTTCAACCCACTCCCAATAGAATCCATCTTTTATTACTCCAATAAAAAGGTACTTCATAAGTTATTTCCAAATCCATGGATGCGATGTGAAAATTTTATCTCCTACTTACTTGACCTGTAAGTAGGATTTGCTTCTGTCTTTGAGACTTGATTTTCCTTGACCCAAAAACTCTTCTGGTTTTCCTTTAATCTCTGCGGCAGTTCATTCTCTATCTTCTTTGCAGGTACGTATCCTTCTCCTCAGACATTAAATGTTGAAATTCTGCAAAATTCAGTTCTAGGCCATTATGTCCTCTCACTCTAGAACTCATAATATGATTTCACAGAAACACACAGCTTCAGTTACCAACTCCATAAAGTTTGGACATTTGTGTACCTGAGACCTCTAATCTGAATTCTGTAAATCCAGTTGCTTATTTAACATCTAAATCTGTTCATTTAAAATATACATAAAGCTAAATACTCATGGTCTCCCTAAACTGCCGAATCTCTCCTCCTTCATTTTCACTTGTCTTAGTGTGTAGTGACACCATTCACCCAGTTGTATAAACCAGGCACCTAACAATAATCCTTGAGTTCACCCTCTCGCATCAGCCACTATATCCTATCCATTATCAATCTTATCCATTTTACCTCCTAGATACTTCCTTAATCTATCTAATGTCCTCTATCTACTCATCATTGTAAGTGGTAAATTAATGCATGAATATAAATTTCCCTGATTGCTTTGCTTGCTACCTATAGTCTTTATGGCAGAAAAATTTATATAAAAAAAAATCCGGAGTTCCCTGGTGGCGCAGTGGTTGAGAATCTGCCTGCCAATGCAGGGGACACGGGTTCGAGCCCTTGTCTGGGAAGATCCCACATGCCGCGGAGCAACTAGGTCCGTGAGCCACAATTACTGACCCTGTGCATCTGGAGCTTGTGCTCCGCAACAACAGCGGCCGCAACAGTGAGAGGCCTGCGCACCGTGATGAAGAGTGGGCCCCACCTGCCGCAACTAGAGAAAGCCCTCGCATGGAAACGAAGACCCAACACAGCCATAAATAAATAAGTTAATAAATTAAAAAATATATATATTAAAAAATCCGTTCATCTTCCCTATATCTTCCCTTCTGTTCCTCCATCCTCCTGTCCCCATTTCAAGCAAGTATCCAGGACTCCCTAGAAACCTCTTCCTCAGGAAATATGCCATTTCTAAGCATCAAGGTGTGAAGGAGGAGATTACAAGGCAGTTGGAGGATTAAAAGCCATTGAGTACAACAAGCACTGCCTGACACTACCTTTTTACTGGATAGAGCCTTGGAGCTGCACCAACTCATTAGAGGGATGTAGTTGAGAGAGATATAGGGAAGGCATGTAATAGGCATGAGGTATCTATCTCATCAAATATTTCAACATCCCAAACATTATACAGGAACATTTATAAATGGGACATAAAGGTACAGGTGTCCCGGCCTCAGAAGACCAGAAGGACCTCCACAACACTTTCATGTTACAGGGTTTTTATACCACTTTGGCTGTATAACGTACCTCTAATAATGGCTGAGTCTAAATTCTCTACCTGCTCAGTTATTTAAAGAATTAAATTCATTTAAATCAAGTAAAGAAACAGTAGGTTTATAGCAGCTCATAACTGCTTACTTTTTAAAATTTATTTTTTTATTTATTATTTTTGGCTCTGTGTTGGGTCTTCATTGCTGCACGCGAGCTTTCTCTAGTTGCGGAGAGTGGGGGCTACTCTTTGTTGCAGTGCGTGGGCTTCTCATCACGGTGGCTTCTCGTTGCGGAGCATGGGCTCTAGGTGCGCGGGCTTCAGTGGTTGTGGCGCATGGGCTCTAGAGCGCAGGCTCAATAGTTGTGGCACACGGACTCTAGAGCGCAGGCTCAGTAGTTGCAGCACATGGGCTTAGTTGCTCCACGGCATGTGGGATCTTCGGGAACCAGGGCTGGAACCCGTGTCCCCTGCATCGGCAGGTGGATTCTTAACCACTGTGCCACCAGGGAAGGCCCATAAATGCTTACTTTATGTAGAAATGCTGTAACCAATATATGGCAAGAACTTTGCTTGTATAATTTACACTAACTGGTATAATACACCTTCTACAAGAAAACTGAACAAGAATGAACTAGGGAGCAAAACATTTTTATCCTTTGAGCCATTCTGTTTTTAAGGGTTCTTGTAAGCTCTGATGTTTTATATCTGAGAGAAAGAAAAAAAATTTTTTTTAATTGGAAATTTAGAGATTTTTTTTTAAACTTAAAATGAAAGATCTTGGTAGTAATCGAGTGTATTGTATTGTCATGTGTTTTATCATTCAATTTATAGAACTAATTGCCCATGTGTTCTTATAATAGGGGAGGAAAAAATAACGGTTTTAGTCCCAGTATAGATATTGCATGATAAAAGGAGAATGATGACCATCTCCATTTCCAAAGGGAGAACAGGAATTCCAAACATGCTATGCCATAAAACGTTTAATTCAGCATTTTAAAATATTTTGAGCATTTTGAACTCAATGTTTTGTAACTTCTAAAAAAGTATAATGTATATACATAATTTCCACACATTTAAAATGAGTTGTTAAATTGTTGAGCCCTGACTTCTTTCTCAAAATTAAGGTATGCTAGTCGGACCTGAGAATAGCCTCCAGAGGGCGACCAAGTTTCATCCCTGCAAACAACTGCATCAAAATTTAACATTGCTTCCAACAAAAGCAAGGACTTTCTAAAGTTAAAATTTGAAAAGCCAGTGATAATAGTTAATCCTTGAAAAAATACCATGACTCAAAGTCTGAATAGCTCTGCAAATATTGGTTGTTTAAGAAGGAGACCACCTCTAATTTGATGGTTTAGTAGAGCAAGGGTCTTTGGATCTAGACAAATCTCACAAAGCTACTAGATCAGCAAAACTTGTCATCAGTTCACGCATGCTCTAATTTTCCTGCTCACTGAAGTCTACCTATTCTAAGCACCTTGTATTAGCAGGGTTTGGCTCTTGCATTTCAACAGACGTAAGGCCTTAAATTCAAGGGTCAGCTCTACAATTGGTTGATATATTACTTTGTAAACAGAGTTTCATCTACGGAATGGGATAAATATCTTATGTCTCATTGTTTTGTGAGTATTAAATTAGATAAATATATGAAAACACTTGACACAATGACTGGTAGGTAAACTTACTTTCTGCCCATTTCTTTTGCCCTCCCTTTTTTTCTCCTTAAGTTGAGAAAGATAGGATCTTATTATGTCATTCACTTCAATGTTTTAGTGCTATATCACTCTTCCATTACTTTTCCCCAAAGTATATTTTTAAAAATCTCACAGAAATAAAGTAGTGATTAAGTTTAAATAATTGATATTTCTCAATCCCTAGACAGAAGTATATCTAATAAAATTAGGTTTGTTAATCCTTGACTGATAATGACTAGAAAATAAAGAAGTATTTCTAATTGGGCAATCCATCCAATTGGCTCTCACCGTGTACCAATGGATTATTTTTTTTTCTACTTATTTCATCTTTATTAAAGCTACAACACAGAGAACATTAGTTGAGTTAACTTTGTAACTGCCCTTTCTCATTATTCCTGACCTGTATCTAACTAGCAGACAGTTACTTTTGATTCTTCTGAGAAAGTTTCTAAAGCATTGCTTTTCTTTATAAAATAACCTTCCTGAAGGTAATGCTAATTTTAACTACTGATCAAGATGGCCTTAATGTGTCCCTCAGTTTGGCTCAACGTCAGACAGGTTTTTTCTTTACCATAGGCCCTTAACCTCCCTTTTCTGAAAACATTTACTTTAAGAAACTTGAAATTGTAAATTCTTTCTCTGCCCCTTTGAGATGTAAATTTTCTCCTAGTCACTTGATACTTTTCCAACCCAGAAATGTCTTTCTCAAGGACCTGGGAATCAGCTCTTTGAAATATAACCTTCAAGAAAGGTATTGCCCCTACTTCCCAGTCTCTGTGGGGAGTATAGGAGCCTAACTTTGATAAGAGCCAAAGCAAACAGAGATGGTCTAATTATATTGACCAACCTCTTCTCCAGCATCCTCTACTATTTTTCCTACAGCTCATCCTGGCATCTAAAAACTTCCATGCCTTTTGTTTCAGCAGAATGGAGTTCAGTCTCTCTCCTCTATTACAGAATCATCTTGAGTAAAGTACTCCTTGCCTGTGTAACCATCTGGTGCAATTTTTCTTTGACATCACTCCATCACATACTCCAAACTGCCTACCACTTTCAGATTAATCTTATAAAACTTTGTATATGTGCTGCTGAAGTGAGCACAATCTTTATAGAACTTTGAATCACTCCCTATTTCCTGTGGCATGAAGCCCACCATTCAAACTTCTCCACAGTCTTATACCTTCCAAACTCATTAGTGTTCTCTTCCAATTCCTGAATTCTCTCCTCCAATAATATTAGTACATTTTCTTCCTAAACGTGGCTAACATTTCCCCATTTTGAGATTTCATGTCTCTTCTAATTTTTTTTTAATATTTGGAAATTTTATTATACTGTATTTGCCCATAACAAATAAAATAGAAATTGTTTCAAGTCTTTGCAAATAAATTTAATACAGGGTATTAAGAACACCAGTGATGAAACTTCTGAGAAGTAAAGAAGGGCCACCTAGATAATGGAGTGATTAGTAGGAACAGGAATTTACTTTAACCCCTATGCTGGAAAGGCAGAGTTAAGCAGAGGGTTGTAAAGGAGTCCAGGGCCAGGTTAAATGATCATCAATGTCAGACCATACCAGTTCTGTCTCATTGGAGTTGGAGCCATGGAAGTTACAAAGTTGCTGCTGGAGAATCTTCACAAAGTAGAGGAATAAAGGGAGAAATCTCGTAGCTTATCCCTAAACTCCCATATACCATCAGTTGCTTCTTTTTGGCTGCGCCTGATCAGAAGTAAGCTGCCTGTATGAGTCTGCTATCATGTGATACAAAACAGATTCAAGAAGGAACAATGACTAAATTCAAGAAAAAGCAGCCCAAAACTAGTATTTTTGCTTGAATGTTGTGCAACAGTCTGTTTTCTGTATTTTTCTAACTTTATTGAGATGTAATTGACATATAGCATTGTGTAAGTTTAAGGTGTACAACCTGTTGGTATGTTACATGTTGTGAAATGATTACCACAGCGGAGCTAGTTAACACAACTCCGTTACCTCGCATAAATAACATTTTTTTTTCGGTGAGAACATGTAAGATCTACTCTCTTAGCAACTTTAAAGTATATAATACAGTTCTGTTAACCTCAGTCACCATGCTGTAGATTAGATTCCCAGAAATTCATGTGCTAACTGGATATTTTACCCTTTGGTCAACATCTCCCCATTTCCCCCAACCCCAACCCCTGGCAACAACCATTCTATTCTCTGTTTCTCTGGGTTTGGCTGTTTTAGAGTCTACAATTTAGTTACATCATGCAGTATTTATTTTTCTCTCTCTGACTTATTTCACTCATCATAATGCCCCAAGGATCCATAAATGTTGTTGCAAGTGGCAGGATTTTCTTCTTTTTCATGGCTGAATAATATTCCATCTATGTACGTACCAAATCTTCTATATCCATTTACCCATGTATGGACACTTTGGTTGTTTCCATTTCTCGGCAATTGTGAATAATGCTGCAATGAACGTGTGAGTGCAGATATCTCTTTGAAATAGTGATTTCATTTTCTTTGGATATATATAGACCCAAAGCAGGATTGCTAATGTATGGTAGTTTTCTTTTTAATTTTTTGAGGAGACTCCATATTGTTTACCATAGCGGCTGTACCAATTTACATTCCCACCAACAGTGCACAAGGGTTTCCTTTTCTGCATCCTTGTCAACATTTGTTACCTCTTAGTCTCTTTGAGGTGATAGCTCGTTGGAGTTTTGATTTGCATTTCCCTGGTGATTAGTGATGTAGAGCATCTTTTCATGAACCTGTTGGTGATTTGGATGCCTTCATTGGAAAAATTTTTATTCAATTCTTCTGCCCAAGTTTTAACTGAATTGTTTGAGAATCTATATCTATCTATCTATCTATCTATCTATATATATACAGCCATTGTATGAGTTCCTCATATATTTTGGATATTAACACCTTATCACATACATGATGTGCAAATATTTTCTCCCATTCTGTAGCTTGCCCTTTCATTTTGTTGATTGTTTATTGTTCTGTGTAGAAGCTTTTTAGGTTGATGTAGTTATATAACAAGTTGTATATAACAAGTTGTATTTCTCTTGGTGATTTTAAGATTCCCTTGTTATCTTTAACGTTGACATTTTAATTTTCATATTTCTTGGTATGGATCTCTTTAGGTTGACCTGCTTTGGAGCTCTCTGGGCTTCCTGTATCTGGATGTCTGTTTCTTTCCCCAGGTTAGGAAAAGTTTTCAGATATTATTTCTACAAATGTTTTCTGCCCCCTTTTCTCTTCTCCTTCTGGAGTTCCTATAAGGTGAATGTTATTCCATTTGATGTGCCATAAATCCCTTAAGCTATATTCATTATTTTCATTCTTTTTTCTTCCTTATTCTCTGATTGGATGAGTTCCTCTGACCTGTCTTTGAGTTCACCTATTCTTTCTTGTGCTTCATCTACTGTATTTCTAAGTTCAATTATTGCATTCTCCAGTTCTGTGACTTCTATTTGGAACTTTCTTATATCTTCTGTTTCTTCGTTGAAGTTCTCACTGTTTTCATCCATTTTCCTTCTGAGTTCAGTGAGCATTTTTATGACCATAACTTTGAACTCTTTATCAAGTAAATTACTTATGTTCATTTCATTAAGATTTTTCCCTGAGGTTTTATTTTGTTCTTTTTTTGGAGTATAGTCCTCTCTTTCTTCATTTTGCTTGACTCTCTGTGTTGGTTTCTATGCATTAAGTGAAATAGCCACATCTCCCAGTCTTGAAGAGCTGTGTGACAGATGAACCTTGTCATTTAACCCTGTCTACTCTTGGTTGCCTCTCAAATCTTTGTGATTGTCTAAGCAGTTTATTTTTAATAGACCTGGCACACCATCCCAGCAGTTGAGGGTGTGCCAAGACAAATGAGCAACCCAAAGTGGAGGATCTCAGGCAGTACCTAGATTCAGGTTGATAGGAAGCCAGAAAATTTGGTAACAGCTTTTAAAGAATGCAAATATATTTAGCCTTGTGAGATTGCAAGTGTAAGCCCTGCTGCGCCCCAGAAGCAAGCAATCTGAAGGTGTTCCCCGGGGAGCAGTCACAAGAAAACAGTGCTTCACATAAGTGTACAAGCTCCATTCTGGGAGATACCAGTGAACTGTAGTAAGGCAGAGTAAGGGTGGAGAGATGGCACCCCCAGCCTACCTTCCCCGAGAGCACATCCGTAGCCTCTAGATGTGTGCTGAACCTGAAGTCTGCTCTTAAGTCTTGTCCCTACTAGCAAATAGGCTTTTTTCATGTAAAGACTGGGGCTGTGTCTCAGTCTGATGTGTAGTGGTACATCCTGGGGGTGGTATCCTGCCAAGAACTGTCTCTCCAATTGTTACAGTCCCATGGGACCCAGAAAAGAAATCCCTCCTGGCCTCCAGAGCCAGGTGATCAAGGAGCATCCCCTGAGTGGAGGCCACAAAAATGGGATCTCCTGTCTTGGAGATTCTGGGTCTCTGGAGCACATCAAAAGGAAAGTGTGAAGATGATGCTTACTGGCTGAGTGAGGCGGTGGGAAGAGTGCAAAGATGACACCATTTGAATAAAGGGAAAGAGGGAAAAGAAAAAAAGAAAAAGAAGAAGAAAATATATATATATAGCAAGACAGAGGAAGAGCAGGGAAGAAGGAGCCAGCTGGCTGGAGCACAAAGTTGTCACCTGCAGGAAAGGAAAAAGGGGAAAAAAGATGGCACCTTTCAGTTTTATCAAGGCAGAGAGAGAGCAGGAAGATGGCACCTGCCAGCCTCTGTCCCTGGGGAGTATTCCAGCAGGCCCCTGTTCCTCAGATTAATGCTGTAAAATTGGGAAGTGAGTCTCTTTCACAAAAAGTCAGAGTGCTTTTCAAACAAACAGAATATTATTTATGTATATGTAAGTTTATTTATTTATTACAATAATCTAGGAGGTAAGACTTTACAAATAAACAAATGTGCAGAAGTATGAACTAACTTGCTTGTGAATAACAGACCTGGAGCATGCCTCAGAGAAAGTGTGTAAAATGGCTCAAAACTAGAGAAAGCATAGAAGCAAACTAACCACTGACACGGCACTAATAGAAAAGCTATCAAAAGTCTAAATCTGGGCTTCCTTGGTGGCGCAGTGGTTGAGAGTCCGCCTGCCGATGCAGGGGACATGGGTTCGTACCCCAGTCTGGGAAGATCCCACATGCCGTGGAGCGGCTAGGCCTGTGAGCCATGGCCGCTGAGCCTGCACGTCTGGAGCCTGTGCTCCACAGTGGGAGAGGCCACAACAGTGAGAGGTCCATGTACCGCAAAAAAAAAAAAAAAAAAAAAAAAAAAAAAAGTCTAAATCTGAGCAGAACCAGGAAGAAAGGAAATCATAAGAGGGATGAGACCTTGCTAAATAAATACATTTTTATTTCCATAATTAGAGGTAAGAATAAGGAAGAGATGAAACTAATTCCTAGTGTCAAGCCTATGTAAGTGGAAAGGGTGTGATTTCAATTAACAAGAATTTCGTGTTTAGATTCAAAACAAGTATTTGTGTCAAAGAACCAATTCCAGTAGATTCCATGAGACATGCATATTTATATTCATTTTTCTGCATCAATGCTTTTAAGCTTTTAACCCATCCTTCTGGTAGGAAAGAAAAAGACATAAATATGAAATATCTTATCAAGCTTTAATTATGTTTACTTCTTGATTTAAAATTACTATTTATTAAGTTAAAACGAAGATATTCTAGACTAACTCCAAAGCAGAATTGAAATGGCACACGAAAATGATCAAACATGATTCAAGCATCTCATTTAACTGAGATTTTACTACGTTTGTGTAATGATGTCTAAAATTGTGTTTTCATTAAACATAGCGGAGTAGAGCGAAACAGGGAGAGTCATCCTATAGACCTTGTTTGAATCTAAACATATTATCTATTACTGTAACTTTGAGAAAATCACTTAATTTGCATCAGCCTCAATGCCTTTATCTCTGAGAATAGTAATACCTATCTTGCATGGGGCTTGAGATCAAATAAGTTAAAACACAAGCAGAGTGTCTAGCAATTACAGTTGCTCAGTAAATAGCTCTTAATATTACCAATGGTCTCTGATGTGGGAAAACTATTACATAATAAAAAGATCCTTAATCGGGTATCTTTAAAATCAGGCTGAATGCAAAGAACTTCAGATTTTATGTCCTCCCTTTTTTAATTTTTACCCAGAGAATAATGCAATTCAGAAAACAGAGGGAGAGATTAATTTCCACTTCAACTGAAAAGTCATCATTATAAGATTTTTTTCATCATGTGCTATAGTACATTAAATATAACCATAAAATCTTTGTTACCTCTCTATTGAAAGGTAGAATGTGGTGTCCCACTTCTTGAATATGGGCTGATACAGTGGCTTATTCAATCAACAGAATGCAAGAGAAAAGGTGTTCTTGCACTTGTGAGGTTAAGTCATAGGAAGACTTACAGATTCCAGCCAAGTCTCTTGAGATGTTTACTTTGGGTGAAGCCACTCACTATGTAAGAGTTCAACTACTTTGAGATATCCAGGTTGCTAAGACTCCAAAACTACACCGAGAAATTTCATGGAGAAAGACAGAGACAGAGAGAAAACCAGCCCCAGATTTTTCAGCCTGTGCAGCCCAACTCAAGCCCCAGATTTGTGAATGAAGATGCCATCTTGGTTGGACATTTCAGCACCAAAAGATGTGACTCAAAGAAAACTTAGCCAGAACCAAGGCCCCAGACATATGACACCAGTCAATTTATCTAATCTATCTCCAATTATTCAAGCCACCACAGCTGAGGCCCAGTCATGATGGAGCAGAGATGAGCCATCCCCAGTATTCTTTATCTTTATTCTTAGCTCACAAAGTCCTGACTATAACAGCATGGTTTCTATTGTATCTACCACTGCGTTTTGGACTGGTCTGTTATACTGCAATAGGTATCTGGAATATATGTCTTGATCATTTCTTACAGTTCTAAAGGCACGGAACTCCTTTTACCCATTTTCAGGGAGAATGCTATCTCTTGCTTATTTTCAGTCTTCCTTTGAGTCATAGAATCTGTTCAGAAGCTTCCTTGGACAGAGTCAGTAAAAGAAAACTCTTGATTACAAAACTCCATTATTACAACCAGGATAAAAGAACAGCCAAATCTGCTCACACACACCCCATTTTTTCACCACATCATAAACAATGGATTGGCCAAATTTTTAAGTGCTTGACTCTGTTTGAAAGTAAGCAGCTTTCCATCTTCAACCTCTTCCCCTCCAACTCAACTTAGAGTGATGCTCTAGTCAACCTCAGGACTTCCTGATGCACCTCCCATCTCTGAAATGAGAAGTGAAGAAAAAACATCTTCAGAAGACTTCTGATATCAAGACAAGGGATAGAACAAAGGCCAAAGCAGCAATATTGCCATCCAGAGGAAAAACTACTGAACCTACACTGCAATACTCAGAAGGAAAGTCAAGACATGAGAGAACTAAGTGTAAAGCACAGCTATATTGGTGGCTTCTATTTAAATAATCAAGGTCAATAAGTAGGTCTCTGGGATGATGATCCCTATACCCTGTTACTTGCACCAGAATTGGGACATAACCAGGAACAAATAGTTCAGGAAGCTAGAGTCATTGACACTGAGAGCCAACTACAGGGAACACCAAACATCCGGGGCTACTAATAGTTCATGTGCTTCTGTACCTAAATTTGGAAAGACTGTAAGACTTTCTGAATCTTCAGGTAACTTGCATACTATTCTAATCATAAGCAATCATGCTCCCTCTTAAGCTAAACCATACAACTTCAGAATCAGGTGTTACTTCTTATTGGTACCACTGTCCACTAAGCAAAGACAGAAATACAGAAGTAATCCTGACCCCTGCCTTTCCCTCATATATTCCCCCTCCCCACTTTTCCCTCTTTCCCACATATTACTAGGTTTAATCAGTTCTGCTGCCTAGAGATCTGTTAAAGTCCTTCATTTTAATCATATTCCTTTGCCCTGATTCTGATCCTTGTCATCACTAGCCTAGGCTGCCCGCTATCTATTTCTGACCCTCCCATCTGAACTGTTGCCCTTCATATTCATCCTCAACACTACTATCAATATTATTTCTAAATTGCAAATTTGACCATCAACTGTCTAAAGACTTCAACATCTTTCCATTGCACTAATGATAAAGTCCAACTTCTAAACATGTCATAAAGATCTCCATTTTTTGGCCTTGCTCTGCCAATTTAACTAATGTCTTTTTTTAGTAATTAAAATCTACTATCCTTGTTGTTTTATGAGTGTTAGCAGTTGCTGTTCTCACTTTTGAAAATATTTCCCCCTTTCATTCACTTAGAAAACTCCTGTTCATCCTTTAAACCCCAAATGCAGTGAAACCGATTTTCTCTCTCACTCAAATCACTTTCTCCTCAAAACTGTAATTTTACCTCTGTGTAGCTCAATTGTTTGTTATACTCTAATGACAACAGATTCTTAAATATACTCATCTTTGTATCTTAATATCCGATAATATGACTGACATTTAACAAACGCTAAACATACTTGACACTTGAATTGATTGAATTGAATTAAACTGAATCAATCACTCTCAAGAACACTAACGATTGTGAGGGTTTCCTGCATCAAGAGTACAAATCACGCTGAATTTTCATAATACTGCTAGTTTTGATTGAGGCACAGCAAACAAGTTTACAACAGAGTTCCCCTGTGAAAAGAATAACTTCAGTAAAAGATAACAAATACACTCAGAAGTCCATAAAGGAGGCAGGGTAGTCTAGGGGATTCTGTTCTCATCCAAAGTCTTGCTGAGATTTGATTCAGAGGGGAAAGATTGATTTTTCTAGCTTAAGTTAAACAAGGCATGGAACAAATGTCAAAAGCAGGACATAGACTTAGATTCTTCACTGTCACACCAGTAAAGTTACCATCCTTCCATCTCCTTGAGAACAAACAAGAAAGCCTGCTGTGGACCGTGAACAAAACAACAACTGTGAATTTACACAGCTCCTTCAACTTCTAAGCTGTGTACTGAGAGTGAATTAGAGGTCTCCTCCAGATAGCATTGCAAATGAGCGTTATTTTATTTTCACCAAGCCTTTCAGGTGATACATGCGACAAAATCAGCAAAGTCAGTACTCACTGTGGCAGACAAAGTAACTATTATGTATCTGTCCTAAAAGTTCCTGTGATGTTCTGGCTAGTTTTGCTTAAGTACTATTTATAATATTTATGAGAAAGGAGGACAAAAATGAACCTGATGCTTTTGTGGAGAAGGAATTCCCTGGCTGAGCAGAAAAGCCTGCCAAAGTTTTGGTGTTTCTTGTTTGTTTGAAACAAGACTGAAGGACCATATAATGCAAGATGAAGCCATTAACAGTTAAAAGGGAGAGGACACACTAAAGAGACTCAGCCAGGGCCCTGGTAAATTATCAAAAATTGTGGGCTTTCTTAGTGAGAGTCTAGGATTTGAGAAATTCATGAGGAGAAAAGGCGGAGGTCCCTGGGCACCTGAAAATGAGAATTGCTGCATTGAACTAGGCTGACTTTGGCATGGCATTTTGAAGAAGGCAGTCATATGGAATGTAACGAACAAATAGAGCATATCAGAGCCTGAAAACCTGAGAATAGGCTCCTGTGGGTGAAACGAGGTGAAGCACGGTGCTTGGTACACTATAAACCCTCAGTAACATTGGCTGGTTTTGAATGAAATGAAACCTAACCTGAATCCAGTCCCTACTCGGTAACAGCGGGGAAGATAATGGGTGCCTAGGCAACGTCTAGCAAGTTCTGGGCTAGAGGCGGCTCCCAACTGTTGCGTCACCAGGGGCCACAGAACTGAGTCGGGAAGGGAGAAGGGAGGAATCTGTGCGGAGGGTCATCCGACTGAGTCGGAACCGGACACTCTGGCAGGAAGTAGAAAGCGAAGAAAACGAAACGACCATTGGTGAATTTCAACACCACGTCGTGAATTTCAGATAATTTTCCACTTGTTTAAGGTGGAAAACTCGGATTCCAACGATGAAGGAGATGGAGTTTCGGCCCAACACATAAGTCAAACGGACCGATTGGTTCGGGAAGAAGATTTCTCCAGGTTCGTAAATAATCTGAGTGAAGAAGATTACGAACTTATGAGAGACAACAATCTTCTAGGCATTCCAGGTGAAAGTACGGAAGAAGAGTTGCTGAGAAGACTTCAGCTAATTAAAGAAAACGCACCACAAGACTCAGATGAAAATACAGGTATATTTTGCTTTTGGAGGGAATCGGATGGGATGAATAAGGAACTTCATAATAGGAAATAGTAACTTCATAATAGTAAATAGTAAATTATACAGAAGTGACTTACATTAATTTGGTAAGTAACTTCTCATAAAAAGAACTGGCATTTACTTGATTTTTGGTGAGCATGTCAAGGTATGTTTGTTTGTTTTCCTGATTCACATTTGGGTTGTTTTAATTGGGAAACAGTGCAAAGTAGCCTATTTGTATTTTTCTTGGTTTTCGACCTCAACTGAAAGTCCCTCCTACTTCCTGAATTATTTCTTCTACATAGACATGTAAAAAAAGCAAACAGAAATATTCTCCACTGGGGACAATTGTGCTCTCTTCAACACCTGGGGACATTTGACAATGGCTAGAGATATGTTTGGTTGTCACAGGGGAGGCATGGGTGTTACTAGCATCTAGTGGGCAGAGGCCAGGGATGCTGCCAAAGATCCCACAATGCACAGGATAGCTCCCCAAAACAAAGAATTGTCCAGCACCAAAATGTCAGTAGAGCTAAGGCTGAGAAACCCTGCTCGGACCTCAGGTCTGGTGTCCTCCCTCCCAGTGTGAAGTAGAGGATTTTGCTGTCTAATGAAGAGGATACTATAATACTTTGGCTCTTGAATATGGTCTTATATGTACCATGCTAGGTTCAGTTTATTCATTTGATCTGACCTTCAATTTAATGTCAATTAAAAATCTTGTTAACATTAAGAAGTATTCAAACTGCAAACACTTTTAAACCTATAAAACTTGTTTATGTTTGGGCAATAACCTTATATTTTAAAACAGCTTATCTATTATCAAAAGCACATAAGTGAAGAGCCTACAAGTAGTCATGTTGGAGACTAATGAAAATTAGACAATAATGTAAATTGAACTAAACTACTAGCATTGCACCTTAACTGGTGTTTACCTTGTTTAATTGCATTAGTGTTTTGACAGTGGACTGAAAAAAAAGTCTCTTGACATTCCTCCGACAGTGGTACACAGGGCTGTGTATATGATGAAATACTGAAACATAGACTTCCTCCGGATTCCCTTTTTAAAAAATTCTCTAAGTTTATCTAGGATTAGCTCACTCTTTTTGGATGGAATCGAAACTTTTCTACCTTTACTTATAAATCTACACAGTGCAGTTTATAAAATATTAACTCTATAAATGTGAAATCAGTTGAAAACACCTGAGTATTTAAGTTCTCATTTTTTGTTTGTTTTTGAAACAAAGTTTCAGAGTGCTATTTTATGATGGTTCTAATTTTGGTGGTTCTTTTATACACCCTCCCCATTTTTTTTTGTGAACAGACAGAGGAGACTCTTCAGATGACGTGTCTAGTGGTGACTCTCTAATAGACTGGCTTAACTGTTCTGGACAAACTGAAAATATGACAAGTGGACAAAGAGAAAACCAATCTTGGAGAGAAGAGAGCCAAATTAATCCTAAAAGTGATCAGTTCATATTCAGTTTAGAAATAAATGCTAACCTTGATAATGGGAGTCCAAATACAGAGAATGAATATGTAGCGTCTGCAAGACTTCCCAGAAGAGAAAATATGGAAGACCGCCAAAGGCAAGTGGAAAGTCCACAATCTGAATCAATATTTACAAGACCATCTATGTCTGAACAAGATACAACTGAAACATTAATGGAATTCCCACCTACCACAAGTCAGAGAAGAGCAAGAAGTAGGAGCCCAGAGTATCGGAGAACCAGAGCAAGAATTGAAAGTTGGTCGCCTCCACGTTCACTTAGGGAAATTGTACAAAGACTTAATCATAGTATACCCTCTCAGAATTTTGAGCAGCCTCTGCTAAGTGAGAATGCGAGATTTTCTAGAACTGAGCACCAAGAAATATTGACACAGCAAATGACTGGATTTGAGTTGCAAAATAGCGGTCTTATTGAAACTTCTAGAACAAGGAATGCCGTTCATGGAGAAAATTCTCCAGATACAACCAGCAGTGGTGAATCTTGGGGAATGAGGGAAATATATCCAACCATACCCTTCAATCTTGAAGTAGGACAAGTTCATTCTGGAGCATATTCTCAGAGAGACAGCAGAGCTAGTAGAACTCAGTTAACATCTGAGACAGCAAACAACACTGTCACTTCTGAAAGTGAACGAGGACTGAGGCATATGTATTCACATTCTGAGCAGGCAGGTGTGAGAGCTTATGTCAATACCATTAGAAATCCCGTTTGCAGAACGTTAAATACTAGCTTAAATGATACAACATCTGTTCCAATTCAGAGCACGTTAAGGCAGACAATGACAGAATTTAGTAACTCAAATAACCTTATGGACAGTGACAGTAATTTAGAGCATAGTGTCTCACGTCCAAGTCAAAACATGGAATGGCTAGAGTCACCTAATGGTAGTAGTAGTGGTACATTTGGTTCTGATTCAAATGCTAGCTATGATACCCATTCAAGTTCCACACTGAGTTGGCATTCAAGCCCCAATTGTACGTCTAGTTCCAGTTCTAGTCCTATTTCTGGTTCCAGCTCAAGTGATGAAAATTCAGGAATTAGATCACGGATGTTTGAAGGCATTGAAGAAACAAACTTATCATCAGAGACCAGCCCAGGGGTTAGACAAATTAGCCTAATAATATCTGATGAAAGTGACTCTGGGTCCTCCCATAATCTGCAAACTACAGGACTCACCAAAGCACAGATTGACAGCTTGGCTGTAAGATCTTTTGGTGAAAATGATGCACTAAAAGCCTGTAGCATTTGCCTTACAGAGTACACAGAAAACAGCAAGCTTCGCATACTACCTTGCTCCCATGAATATCACATTCACTGCATTGATCGCTGGCTGTCTGAGAACTCTACGTGTCCGATTTGTCGTAGGCAAGTAGTGGATTCCAATGAGAGTGAAAATCCTGATCGATGAATTCTCAGCTATATAAAGTGTTATAGGGCTTCCCTGGTGGCGCAGGGCTTGAGAGTCGGCCTGCCGACGCAGGGGACTGACAATAAAAATTAATTTCACACCATAGCAGTTCACTGAATTTCAATAAAAACTTAGCATGTGCACTGGGTTGGGATGTTCTTGATTCCATGGGAGAAATGTCTTAATATGATATAATGAATCTAGATAGATCCTAGTAGTATTATCTCGTCATGTAAATCCCAGACATCTCTTAGCCCTGTTCAATCCTGGTTGTGCATGCAAAGAAACAGAAACCCAACCAAATATCAATAATTAAGAAGCCATTTAAGACTACATTAGAGTCATTCACATAAAGAAGTCATGTTACATTCCTAGAATGCCATAAAAAGCTTTGAAACCCTTCTCTTCCTATCTCTCTCCACAGCAGTTTATCCCACCTCCCTAACACTACCTTAACGTTTCTCCTATTCCCCACTACCAATGTATCAGTCAGTTCTAGCTAAAAACTGATGGCACACTTTAAAAGAGTGATGGAATAGCATTTAATGAAGAGACTAAAGTGTGTAAAGAATGAAGGGAAACCAAGAGATGATGAAGTACCCTGAGGCTAGCAGCTGTGAGAAACCAGTATTATAACCACTAGGTTTGAAGGGGCATAGAGAGATAGCAGTTCCTGCAACCCAGAATGTCTTCGAGTTATAGGAGAAGCCCACCCAACAAGAGATGTAACCTTACAAAATGGCATCCACTGCCAACCTAAAGTTTGGAAGGGGGCAGATCATGGAAATAAATACCCTTGCCTTCTTTCCTCCTGACTTCTAATCACTTATCAGTAGTTCATATTAACCAAACCCAACCTGAAGACACAGAGAGACTGGTCCATGAAGCTGATAAAGATCAGCCTCCTGGAATCACGAAGCAGGGTTAAGAAGGATGGCGAGTAGATCTGGTAAGCAAATCAGAGACCATCTACCACAACCAGCATTCCCAACTCTCTTCAAACCCAGCCTGTGTATGCTTTCTTGCCTCTTCCGCTTCCGCTTGTTCTCTATTCCACTCTATGACTCAGCTCTTTAACAACCCTCTCTATTTTCTTTCATTTACTCAGATCTTGTATTTTTAAAAGTGATAAGATGACAAAGCCTTAGAACTTAATTACCTTTCTCTTAAACATGTCACACTTTGATTTGCTGTGATTGTAAACAACTAAGGATAAAGGCAGTTATAGGTATGTCTTTAATTTTTGCTTCTTCAATATATTCAAGCTTCAATTTCTTTCTATATATGTTTAGTTCATATAATTAATTTTTAAAACAGATTCTGATTTCTTATAAAGGGTTTTATGGTTTATATATGACTCTGAATCCTTGTGTGAATGACCCAAAGTAACCAATTGCTGCTTGGAGCCTCACAAGCTGCAATATGAAAGCCTTAAAGGTAAAACTTGGCTTCAAGAAACATGTCTACATAGTTCAATTCTAATTGTCCCCAGTAAAACCATCACCCAAAACCCCGAGTATTTGAAATCAAAATTTAGGTCATGCTTCCTTCCAACCTAAACATAGTGAAGGATTTTTCTCCTAATTCAGCCTGAAGACTATTTTTGGGGGGTTGTATTGGCCAGTCCAGAAAATTTTGCTTAAATTTTTCAATCCTGGTATAGGTGAGAGTACATTGTATTATAACCTAAAGCAATAATCAGAAATTTTGTGCAATGTGCAGCCTATACAAATGTAGGCAGTGTTAAGTATACACCTTCTCTAAAAAGTTAAAGTGAGAAACATCACTGACCTTTCTTTTCTCTGTGAATTGCTGGCAGCCACAGTATTTGCACATAACTACAAAATATAAATGGGGAGTGGTGGTGAAGTTTTTGAAAACATCTTTGAGGTAGCATATTTTTCACACAGAAGATATCTGCATGGCCAGAAATGAAGGCTTGGATCAAACCTCTGAAATTTACATTAACTTCTGAAAGTTGTTTGAATAGTCTGATTTTTAGGAAGTATTTTTGATATCAGATATACTTCATTTAAAGTGAGTAGAATAATTATAACAGTACTTGGCTTTCATGCTATCCTAACAGATTAAAACCTTCCAAAGGATGATAATTGCTTAATTAATGCTTCAGTACATTCACATGCACCTTCTGTGGTCGACAGAATTCTAAGATGATGCCCAATGATCTTTGTAGGAGCCCCTCCCCTTGAGTATGAGACCTGTGAATGTGATGGAATATCATTCCCATTATTAGATTATGTTATATAGCACAGTTGATTGGGAGCTTATCCAGAGTGAGCCTGACCTAATCAGGTGAGCACTTAAAAGGCACAGAGAGGACTTCAAATCCAGATAAGATGGTTTATACTTCCCTCTCCCTGCTCCCCCTTTATACGCACAACTATATATCCTGGAAATAATATGAGACAACCAAAGGAGATCTCTGAAAGGTCTAGAGAAGGTGAATTGCCTAGGGACCCTCAGAATGGATGAACAGCCTCATGGCAGGGCACCTTATGACCCTCTACCAACAAAAAAATGTGATCCAGGCCCAGCATTTCCTAACTCCCAACTTAGTTACAGGAAGTGGCTCAAAGAGGCTCTTCCTCCATCATATCAAATGGGAATCCCCTAAACACCAGGCGAGCCTTGCAGAACCTGCAAGGACGAACAATTGGAAGCCCTGATGACACTAAGTGACCAGGGAAAGTGCTTTCCTTCCCCACTGGGCCTGAGATCCCCCTTCACCACCCAGACACATCAGTGGCTAAGGGTCCCAGCAAAAGTGCTCCTACCACAAAAAGCTCCCACCTGGACAATGCTCTCCTCAGATGGGCCTGAGACTCCTCTCCCCTCCCCAGAAACATCAGGCAACTTGCTGGTACCGGCAACGGAGATCCCTCCACAGAAAGCTCTCAACCTGGTAAGCACCCTCCACTCCTTACAGTCCAGGGAGACCCTGTCACAAGTGCCTGGCCCAGGAAGGACTCTTCATCACGTGTTCCAGAGATTCCCTTCCCTCACCAGAAGCACCAAGTGCCGTATCCTGGGGAAGCTACTTCAGGCCCCATAAGCAGCATGAGGAGGGACCAGAGGTAACCCCACCTGCACAAGAGAAACAGACCAAAAGAGTACCACAAAGGGTCAGAAAATTAGGTTATCATGGAACCACTGTCCATAAAAGTACAGGAAATGTGTGCCAAACCTATAAAGAGTGAATGCCTGCTAAAAATTAAAAAAAACAAAACACTTTAAATAGGGACCAAAGTATCCTAACATAATAGCCAAAATGTCCAAAAGACAATAAAATATCACTACTTATACCAAGAACCAGATACATGACAGCTTGAATAAGATGTGACAGATGATGCCAACAGAGATGAATTAGATGTTAGAATTATCTGACAAGGGTTTAAAAATGCTGATTTCAGACCTTTAAGACCTTGAACACAGAACCTAGTCACTCCATGCCATTATCCCCACCTATAGAACTGTGAGCTAATAAAGGGATGCTGTTTTAAGCCATTACATCTGTACTAATTTCTTATGCAGCAACAGACAACTAATACAACTTCTCATCTAGGATCCATCCTGTACCTAGAAAATGATTATAATGAGTCCTAGACAAGTAAATGGCTTAATGTCTTGGTTCTAGGCCCACTATAACATTATATTCTACCATTTTTCCCAAAAATGGAATCCCTAATTCCTGCTACTGAAGCTGCTAGAAGACAGTATCCTTCCTGTTTGAACAACCACCAATATCGTATCGCTCTAACTTTACTTCACATCACCCTATCTCATTCTACCAGTGTATGCTGCTTATATCATAAACCCAATTTAACACTCTGACTTTGAAACTATAGAGCCACTTATTTTTCTCTCAAAGCGATTGCTGAGTATTATATTGCTCTTCCAAATCATATTCCTCTCTGTCTGCCCTGACAAATCAGAAATGGAGAAGATTTGTACCTGAATCTTCTGAGCTCAACCTGATACGTTTTTTACATTACAGAATATCAGTTTAAGTACACAGCATCACTGTGGTTGTGAGCATAAATATTTCCATCTTAAGAATTTTCTCTGTATTTTCTTGGTAGTTTTTAAAACATTTGTTTATTTTGGCCTAATTCCAAAAAAAAAAAAAAAAACCCTCGTCTGAATAACAAATTCTTTTTGAAAGTAGTTATAACCTGTGGATAAGTTTTTGATAGCAATATAAAGTCTATCTTTTTTGGCTAACCATGAAAATAAGTTGTGCTCTCAATATTCCATGAAGAATTAAGTATAAAGATTCTTTTGTTAATGCAAACAAGCCTGAGCATCGAACAACATGAACATCAAAACACTGCATGTACTGGAAAGTTCACAAAGAAATGTGACGTTTCTGTTAAGTAATATTACTTGTTATCCATATACAATACTTTGAGATCTTCAGTATCTTCTTTACTACAATTAACCAAACATTTCATGTCTTTTCATTATTTGAGAGGTGAATGTATACTCCCTTCAATGAGAAGTTCCTGGTATGAGAATTTCGAATGGAAACTGAACTGCATTTCTTTTCTGTCACTTCATTTAAGATTTGAAAATTCTTTACCATCCTAACTCAGGCTTTCTCCCTATGAAATAAGAGGCTCTCCTTTGTGTGATATTCAAAACTCTCCATTTTTAATCATCAAGCCAGCATCTTTAACATCACTGCAAAAATGTGGGGATTTGGAAAAGCATGTTGGGGAAAATCCTTTTTCTCTCATCCACCATTCGTAGAGGACAGACACTAATTATAAGCCAACTCTGGGCGCTGGGTTCTGCATTCTCACATCACTAGTCACAACACAGTTATCTACCACCCCTGGCCTTGTCATCTTCTATTCTGGAAGTGTATTTTTTTTTCTTTAGTAGCACTTGTGACTATCTAAAACATTTTTTATTTATCTTGTGCTTGTTTTCTTCCCCATTCCTATCCCAAAATAGAAGCTCCAAAAGATCTTTCTTTTTTTTAAAATTACTACTACATTTCTAAAAACTAGAACAGTTACTGGCATACACACACACACACACACTCACACACACACACTGCTTCAGAATTTTTGGCCACTGTGAGCATCCCAGACTTATTTTTCACCCTTTATTCTCCAAAGAAAACCTATTTTAATACTGTTACCTACCATCCTGGATTTGATGTATTTCAACCTAGATCTCTCTCACTTACTTAACATATTTGTATAGGGTTTCTTGCCTATTAAGTTATAATATCTGCCAACCCTTTTCTAAATCACTATTTCAGGCATTCAACGCTGACCAAGAATGTGCCATGCCCAATGTTGGGTGCTAGGGTTATAGTTACGAAGTACAGCACTTATCATGACGAAATGTATTACATTTTAAAGAAGGCAGATGAATAAACATACAGTAACATTCTAGGTCAGGGATGCCCTGACACAGATTCAGATACAGGATAAAATGGAATGATCTAGGAGGAGAAATCTACACTAATAATTCAAACCTCCTTAAAGTTGGGTTATATCTGAGTTGTATCTTACAGGACTAGTAGCAATTAGCCAATGAAATGAAGTCATTAATTTTATTCTAAGCAAAATAAACACTGCATGCAACAGTAAAGATGCATTGAAAATTTAGGGCTCAGTAAACAGTAAGTATGAATCATCATGCTCTGGGGTAGAAGAGGAAGAGATGTAAGAACATTAGCAAGAAATGAAGAGATGAGGCCAAAGAGGCAACAAGTGGTATTGTGTATCAGGCTAAAGAGTTGAACTAGATCTTCTAAGCAATGCACAGCCAACACGATTTTTCTAATAGGAATAAAATTTTTCAATTTTTAGAATGGTCATACTAGCAGGGATATGAACAGATTGTCAAAATTTAGATTGTCCCACTTACGGATTTACGGCATTAACTGGAAGAAAAAAGTATAAAGTCCTGATATAATGGTGAGACAGTTGAGATATGGATGCATATAGATTCAAGTAGTATTAAAGAAGCACAATAAAATTTGGTGGCTGCTTGGATAATTTAAAGATGACCTTAAGTTTCTGGTTTAGGTGACTGAGTAGATGGTGAGAAGTTCCACTGATATAAGAAATGCAATATAACTTGTTTGTCATAGTAGAGGAATAGATGACAATTCAGCTGGAATCTCTGAGATTTGAGATGTCAGAGTGATATTTTAGTGGCAATGTTCATCTCGCTATCACGGAATAACAAGTATGGTTCTAAAATCAGGATAAAGATGCCAGACTGAAGTCAAAGAAGTATGAGGTATTGCCTGTGAAAGTATGTTCCATGGTAGTAGTGGAGGGAGATGGATGGAATCCTTTGGAACAGGAGCAATTATAAAGAAGACAAACATAAAGAAGCTAGCAAAGATAATCAAGACAGAAAAATGAGAGGTGTAAAGATAATCATAAACACAGAGCTCATGGTCTTCATTCGTAAATATGAAGAGAAAACAAAATATCTCTAGATGTTAAGAAGAATGCAAACTCCTAGGAAAGCAAGGGTTTTGTAATTTTCACTACAATAGTCATAGCACCCAAAAAATACTGCCTTGCCCAAAGTCGATGTTCCATAAATATTTGTTGAGATATTTGAGATAGGCATGACATAAGAGAGAATAAGATAAATATTAAAAATAGCAAAATAAATCCTGGGAGAAATAGGAATAATTCATGGATTAGGAAAGAACCTGAAAGGCTTAGTTTTACCATGAACAGATGGAGGCCTGCCACTATTCTAAACACATACAAATGTTGAAAGAATAAGTCTTTGGCAGGAACTGTAACAAACACACTGGCCATTATAGATCACCTGGAAACAGTCTTTACATATCTTTTTTAAAAGGCTCCTTTTTAAAAGAAAGAATTGGTAAGAGGGTGGTTAAATGCCTTTCTGTCAGACTTTTTGTTTGGAGAAAAAGGTGTAGGTGAAGTAACTCTGCCCCACATAGACTTTCAGTCTACGTCTCCCTCTTGCCATCCTGAGTTACTCAGGAGTTCTGCTGGGCACATATATATCTCAGAAGCTGAAGCCCCCTCCTTGCATATTATAGTAGTGGGCTTACCTTTCTTTCAGATTTCACCGTTATTATGATAGGTTTTTGAGAGGCAAAGGTAATGGCTACGTATGCTTGCAGTCACAAACATCTTGAAGCAGAGCCCATTTTCTTTTGTATTTTGAAATCCAATATAAAGGAATTTAAAAATTCAGCAATTGGGAAAGGGTTTCCGAGTATTTGAACTTGAAAGAGTATATACCCATAACTTCATTTTTGCAAGAAAATTAGCTTCTTGAAATCTTATGCAATTGCTGCCATGGTCATTGTATTAATTTTAAGTTGTAATTTTAGAGAACACTTACAAATTAGTTTAAAGGCTAGAAAGGAATTTATTGACTCACAATACAACAAAGTTTGAAAGTGCTGATACTTTCAGACACAGGTAAGTGTGGGGGCCCAAAGGATATAAATAGAAAATGTTTCTCTGACTTGGATATTCTTCCCTCTGCAGTTTGTTTTGTTTGTTTTGTTTTGTTTTGTTTTGTATTATTTTGGGGAAACCTTTCTCCAAGGGGTGGCAAGAAAAATGACCAAACACATCTCTGTTTTTGTATATTACCAATTTACTGAACCCAGGCAAAGAGACAGCCTTTATACAAAAGACTGACTCAGCTTGGGATTTCTGTTAAAACCTCAAGTTCAGGGAATTCTAACTGGCCAGGTCTTGGTCACATGCCCAGCACGAGAATATGGAGGTGGGCTCTCCAAGCCAAACCAGATGGAAATGTGAACAAATTCACCAAAAGTAGCAATGAAGGTCTTCTAAGGGTTCTCTTGTTTTTCACACTCTTCTGGAATCAATTCTGGTGGTATATATTTTACTAGGAAATAATCAATTTCATCCAGTTTTTAGATTTTTACAGCATATTTATGTTCCGTGCATCATCCTAAATTTAATATATTTCCCTTTGTGTTATTTTTCTTTCTGTTCCTATACTTTATACCTTGGCTTTCTCCATTTTTCCTTGATCACAATATCAAATGACATTTGATAAACTCTATATTAAGGTTTGGTTGGACAAGTAGAACCACTAGAAGGACTTTATTATAGAGATTAAACCTTACATGATAGTGGGGCTTTGTTAAGCAGTCTATGTAAATCCACTGTCCCTGCCTCTTGGTGCCAGTCCTGAAGTCAGTAGGGCTGGATGTCAGGAATGAGAGATGATCTGAAGTTAGAAGATCAAGGATAAGCTGGAACCTTCAAAGATAAGCTATAATCCAACTAGAAAAATGAACTGAACACCATATTAAAAGGATTATACATCATGGCCAAGTGGGGTTTATGTGTAAAATGGTTCAACAGACAAAAATCAATCAATGTGATACACCACATTAACAGAATGAAGGACAGAAAAACCACATGATCATCTCAATTGATGCAGAAAAAGGCAGAAAAAGTATGTTCATTGGAGTTCAAAACTCCATAGAAAGTTTAAATAACATATTTGATAAAACTGAATTTGAATTTTATAAGGTGAAAATAAGCCAGAAAAAACGATGAGATTAAATGAAAATGTGAATGATAAAGGAATAAAAGATAAAATGGAAGACCTACATTCATCTAATAATATTTTTAGAAGGTGAGATTAGAGTGAATTTAACAAGTATTTGAAGAAATAGTACTTCTCAGAGATTAAGTTAGAAATAAATCCTCAGATAAAAGAAGTGCATGGAGTCACCAGTAAAAGAAATAAAAACAAATATATGACTATATCCTGTATCGTATACCTCACCTCAGCCTGATCCTTCCTTTGTTCCACATTAAAAGAATGTGCAACACTGGCAGACTACTTATATATACAATCTGGCAGTGTCTCACTGTGTTCATGATTCCAACAAATCTATCCTCCACCTCTCTCCTTACTCCAGCAGGTGAGAATATTCCTAAAGCAACCCTTTCAGTTCTCCCACAGGCTAAAGCCATGGATGAATTCTTTCTCCTTTCTTCACATTCCCTCCCCATAATTTTGAGATCCAGTTTACAGAACTTCCAGAGGTCAAATCCCAGCTTGATCATGCATTCTCATATTGAATCGCCATCCTTCCCTGCTTCACTGCTTTTGCCCTGCAATCCTGTTCACTTACATTGTACTCTCTAATTAAATAATAGCACATAAACTCTTGGCCTGAGGCTCTGCTTTCTGGGGAACCAAGGCTAAAAAACAGCTGGTAAACCACATCACATAATGGCAAAGAGGAAAGTCTACAAAGCAACTTGGAAGAAAGAAAGAATATCAAATAAAAAGAGCAATGAGACTAGTAGCAATCTTCTCATCAGTAACAATAGATGCCACAAGATAACTGAAAGCACTATCCTTAAAGTACTAATGGAAAAATCACTCTTAACCTAGAATAGAACATTTAACTAACCATATTAAAAAATGAAAGAGATGACATTTTCGGACAAAGACAGAAATTTCTACCGATAGATCTTCAATACTCAAACTTCCAAGGAATAGGTTTCTTACTGAAGGGAATTAAACTCACCGTGAAGAAGTGGGATTAAAGAACAAACTGAGCAAAGAAAGTGATATACATGTAGATAAATCCAAGAAGTTTAACTGTTAAACACTGTGTAATTGTGTGACTAATTTGGGGGCCAAGTCAAAAATAAAGTGCAATTCAATGGAATATTACTCAGCCATAAAAAGAAACGAAATTGAGTTATTTGTAGTGAGGTGGATGGACCTAGAGTCTGTCATACAGAGTGAAGTAAGTCAGAAAGAGAAAAACAAATACCGTATGCTAACACATATATATGGAATCTAAGAAAAAAAGAAAGGTCATGAAGAACCTAGTGGTAAGATGGGAATAAAGACACAGACCTACTAGAGCATGGACTTGAGGATATTGGGAGGGGGAAGGGTAAGCTGTGACAAAGTGAGAGAGTGGCATGGACATATATACACTACCAAACGTAACATAGATAGCTAGTGGGAAGTAGCCGCATAGCACAGGGAGATCAGCTAGGTGGTTTGTGACCACCTAGAGGGGTGGGATAGGGAGGGTGGGAGGGAGGGAGATGCAAGAGGGAAGAGATATGGGAACATATGTATATGTATAACTGATTCACTTTGTTATAAAGCAGAAATTAACACACCATTGTAAAGCAATTATACTCCAATATAGATATTAAAAAAAAAAGAAATTAGAAACTAAAATAATAATAATAATAAATAAGTACAATTAAAATAGAGATGATAATTACATGGAGATGATATAAAATACAATCAGAACCAATGCTTTGAAACTCATCAATTTTGTTTTCTGTAAGGGTTAGAGCTATTAAATATAAGACTGTGATCACTCAAGTAAGAATGTTCGACCTTTAATTACTAAAAATCTAGAATTAGAATAGATAAACTCCAAATCTGTTGAGGGGAAAAACATAACATTGAATGAAAAATGCAAGTTACTAATGGAAATATATTATTTATGCAAGTTCAAAATATAAAAGAGTAGAATAGGATTTCTAACTATAAACAAATTCTTGATTTACAAAAATATGGATGCTAGAGTATAGTCAAACTTTAGACAGTGTGTAACTAAGCAGCAAGGAAAATGCCATGGACTTTGAGAGCTCTCATGTGTATCACTAATATTTTATTCTAAAACAAGGTACCAATCAAATAGGGAAAAATCACATCTTGACTCTGAGTTTTGGATATACTAGTGATTCTGTGCTGTTTTATTAAGTTTAAATAGTTGTAAACAGTAAAAGTTAAAAAAAAATCTGTAATGGATCAATGTCCTTTACTAAGTCCTGAGTCTTAGATCATGCTTTCTCCTCCTCCTTGGGCCAGTCCTTCTCTCTTCCTCCTTTTCCTTTTATCTCTAGTACATAACCTTGTATATGGAACATAGTAAGTACACATTAAACATGTGTTGACATGAATAATTCACATGAATGAGCTTTGCAAACTAAAGCCATTATCCTAAACATAAACTCCTCACAAAATAGCACAATTGTCTTCCAAGAAGTGAACCACTATAATAAACTCTGTTATGTGCTACAGAGTACCTCAACATTAGTAAATGTGAAAATATGTACCATAATTAGAAAGCTATCTTAAAGAACATTAAAAACAAAAGAAACAATTAACTAGCATCAGTATATTAGGTAAAAATTGCTTTGTTAGATGTCTTTCCAGAAAAGTGCTAGACTACAGAAAATTGTAGACAGGAATTTTCTAAATATGATTCTGACGTGAATCCTGTAGACCTATTTTTGCAAATAAAAGTTTCTGTAGAGAAAGTGACATCATATAACACTGGTGGAACCAAAGCTTTTATGACTAAAGTACTTACTGGTGCACAATTATATATAACTTTGGTGGGAGACTATTAAATATCTAGCATGCGAAGGTAATCTATTAATCTAAGAGTATAATTTTTAAGAGAGGTGAGAGTAGAAGGCCAATTTTTATGATAGCATAAATGCTATCAGAATTGCACTCGCGTTACTATTATAAAGTAGGACACTCGCTGGTACAGAAAAATAGGTTTCTCAAGTGTGGAAGGTGAAAGAAAGAATAATGGAAATTTTAGCTTTTTGAACATAAAAATGTGAAATATATGCTTTAGCAATGAAAATGAAACTACAAAATAATCGTTTTTATTAAAAATATTTTCTTTCCAGTTACTAGATCTTGCTAGAATACTTTTAACCAGATCATTTAATTCCCATTTCAATCCATTCTATATACCCGATTTGGTTATGATTTCTAAAAGTAATATGTATTCCCCCCCAAACCGCAATATTGCACACAATATGAAAAGAGAATATTAAGCTTACCGTGAGATTGAGTAAAACCTATCATTATGCAGTGTCCTCATAATGAGATTGCATAGTATAAAAAGAACAAAACAGAATTGAAATAATGTATGAACATCCATATGTTAAGGTTAGTTCTACTTGGGTGACACATTATACAATAATTCCGTGAAATGAATTGGAGAGAAATATCTCAAGACTTGAAAAAAAATCCAAATTCACAGACATTAATCTACTCTAGCATTAATTTTACTACTGTTCTTTAAAAATACTGTGAACCTTTCTTGAAAATCTATTCTAAGTCAAACTCTCTTTCATAGTCAACTATGATTTTTGTACATTTATTCTATGGACTCAAGGAGAGAACTGAATGCTGATATCAGAATGTCCCTTGAGTCCACAGACAGATTCATTGACAATCATCTATATACATAACAAAAAAACATGAGCTGATACTCACTACACGCAACACTTTTGGTATTCATACTTAGAGTGTTTCCTTCAAATTGATGTTCCATAGATTTTTGGTATACAATTATTTATGGAAAAAAAGATGAAATATTAAAATCTATAAAATCGCATAAGTACACATACAGTTGATAATGTCTATAAGCAGTTAAACCAAATTTTTAATTCATATTTTATTTTTTGCATTTTTGTGAGAAAAGTATCAAACTCAAAGAAAAGTTGAAAGACCAGTATAATGAATAAATATATCAACTATTATTGTACCACAATGCCAGTTTTCTCTCTCTCTCTCACTCTCCAAACACAGACACACACACACACACACACACACACACACACATACACTCACACACACCTATGTCTCTTTTTTCAAACAATCTGATATTAGCCTGAGGATATTATACTTCACCTCTAAATACTTCATTATGCCTGTAATGAGGATATAAACCCATATCACCACTACCACATTTATGAAAATTAACATTAATTCAATTCTATCATCCATTATACAAAAGTGGAGGAAAATTTGGGACCCCAAAATATGCCTCTTTGGCATAAGAATTATT
This sequence comes from Mesoplodon mirus, assembly GCF_964341445.2. Classification (NCBI taxonomy): domain Eukaryota; kingdom Metazoa; phylum Chordata; class Mammalia; order Artiodactyla; family Ziphiidae; genus Mesoplodon; species Mesoplodon mirus. Next base: position 130,739 of record NW_028295125.1, on the reverse strand, counting down.
TTAGACTGGTTATTTTTTAAAAAAAAGAGCAGACTCAGGAGAAACTCAGAAAACCAAGTAGAAGTTAGTCTTTTGTAAAGGACATTTACAAGGGGAAATCTCCATTTGTAAGGGTGTCTCCCCCTCTATATCAGAAAAGGAAGGATGACTCTAAATCTCTAGAAACTCTTATCAGTAGTGAGGAAAATGACTTAAATCTGCATAACAAACATATCTTTATTTACTGTGCTTTGCCCGATAACCTCCCATAACTGCCCCCCCACACTAAACATCTTCTTTGTCTTTAGCTGGAGATGGTATCTCAGGTGGTGGCTTGGGCCATTTTGGGGAGATACTCAGTTTTCCTGGGTACCTCCCATGTATATAGGAGGTATACCTGCTATTAAAATTCTGTTTGGGGACTTCTCTGGTGGCACAGTGGTTAAGAATCCACCTGCCAATGCAGGGCACATGGGTTCGAACCCTGGTCCGGGAAGATGCCACATGCTGTGGGGCAACAAATCCCATACACCACAACTACAGAACCTGTGCTCTAGAGCCTGCGAGCCACAACTACTGAAGACCGCATGCCTAGAGCCCGTGCTCTGCCACAAGAGAAGCCACCGCAATGAGAACCCGCACACTGCAACGAAGAGTATCCCCAACTCACCACAACTAGAGAAAGCCCGCATGCAGCAACAAAGACCCAATGTGGCCAAAAATAAATAAAATAAAATAAATAAATTTATTTTAAAAATTCTCTTTTTATTCCTGTTACTCTGTATTTTATTATAGGAGGATTAAAGGGGAACACATTTTTCTACCCCAAAAGATGTCTCTTTGGCATAAGGATTATTTTGAGTGAAAGATAATCAAAATACATCAGATTCAGGAAAAGCCCTTTACCTGCCCCTCAACAGCTTAAATTTACATTGGAAAGGGAGCCTGTACCAGGAAAAAAGCTATTACCAGAGAGAACTTTTTACCTAAGAGACTTACTTGCGTAACAGGGCAAACTTTGTTTTCTAAACATCTCTTCCTTCCTGTGAATGGCCTTCTTTCCCTTTGTACCCCCAGACCCCTACCCCTTTCCTTAGCTCAGAATGTTATATAAGCTTCAATTCCCTGGCTGCCTTTTGGGGCTCTTATTTTTATGGGACTCCCATACATATAAAATTAAATTTGTTTTTCTCCTGTTAATGTCTTAGGTCAATTTGATTATTAGACCAGCCAAAGAACCTAGAAGGGTAGTAGGAAAATGTTTCCACTCGAGTTGGCAACCATGAAGCGACCTTCACTGGCTGGACACTGCTCACTCTGGCTGCTGCAGCTGAGAGAACCTGGGACCTCTGACAAAAGCCAAAAGAAGAAATCTCATGTCAGTCTCCCAGATCTCTGCCTGCAGGGTCTGATGGAAGTGAAGGTGGTGAGAGTCCTTTGCTTTTTCTAAATTTAGATTAGCAGGAGAAAATATTTGGGTGAATTCGTTCCTTAGGAACACCTACTCTGGTAAAAATTTGATATGAGTACTCTTGTTTTCTATTGATTCTTTTCCTACTGTTTCTTTTCTTTGTTTATGTCTTTTGTGTCATTTGCCATAAGGATGAAAACCACAGTGTATAACAGAGGCAAAAGTCCTATAAGCTTGTCATTTGAGCCTGCCTCACAGACTGGTGAGTTCCCAGTTCTCACCAGACAGGCACTGTGAGTTAATGTGCACATGAGGTAAAGGCTATGACGAATGGAATTTCAGAAGCAAGCCACAAAATTGGTGGGCACAGTCGAGCACTTAAAAGCTGTTAGAGCACTTGCAACCTAACTCCAAGACCCCCGGGTTAGGATAAGTTGGCCATGAATGGGTTAAATTGACTAGGTCACCACCAACCTCAAGAAAATTCCCATGTCATGAGGTACATGGTAAAATACCACAATCCCCAATCCAGTGGCACATGCCTCTTAGCTATCAGTTTGGCTCCAAGAGACCCAAGGCTTATCTGAAGCCATTCATGTGTACATGAAAAAAAAAAAAAAGAGGTGCAGGAAATTTTCCTTTTGTGTTGTTCTATGCTTAAGAGCTTAGCTTTATGACCAGTGAGAATATCACGTCTAGTCTCCACCACCTGGAAGGTACCTATACTTATGTGCATTTCCAGTTGAAAAGACTGGGATTCCAAGTGCGGTAGCCAGTTGATCAGAATCACTGGTAACAATCTGGGCTTGCAACTGGCATCTCTTTGTCTGACTATGCCAGCTCTCAAGGGAGTCTGTCACAAGGGGCCCTGCGCCATAAGGGGCCTTTGTCATCTCAACCTTCATTGTCTCATTCTAGATATTGTTAGGGCTGCATGTTTGCAGTCTCCTTTGGGACATTTCTTGCATCCATGGTTAAGCCATAAAAAGTCTTATTGGTTTGATTTGATATTGAGATTAAGATAAGATCCTACCTGTCAATTGCCAGACAATGGGAGCTTCGAATTGGCTATATTTAAGTGTAATGGCTATTGTTAGGGACTCCCTTAATAAGACGAGAGAACAGACATTAGACTCAGAACAAAAATAACATCTACACCTGACATAAATTCCCCTTTTTCATCCTCTTATACATTCCTTTACCCCCAACTCCCTGTCCCTGACCCTCCAGATCTTTTGGCTCTCTGGGCCTCTGGTCTAAACCCTACCTCTCAAAATCCAACTCCATCACCTCAGTGAACTCCCTTAGGTCCCCAGATTCCTCCAACTTCCCCCCAAATCCATTAAACATCAAGTTGCCTGTTTTGACTTCCCTTTCTTTACAAGATTTACAGAGAGCACTCTGGCCTAACCTCTAGGCCTGGGGTATACAGATTAGGCATTAAAATACTAAAAGCAAGTAATTAAATTCAGAACAATTACCAGAGACAGATGGGAGGGATCATTTTCCCATCCTTTATGACCCTTGCCACTTTCCAGGGCTCTGTAAACAGGCTCTGCCAGCTTTAGGCCTTCCTATGCAATGCCTCTGTGGTTGTTTCCAGGACCCACACCACAAAAAATTCATGGCCCCCAGACAGCAGCAGATCTTCTAAGTTATAAAGCCTTTTACCTCAACTTTCAGAACATCTTACCAAATTTAGAGAGGAATGGAAAGCTTAGTGGCCATTCACAACCACACTCACAGCAACCTAGATTGGCTGTTAAGGGATGTTCTTCCCACCCTTGATTATACTACAGCTATCAGACAAGCCAGGCAGTCCCCTGAGGAACACCTCCCCACTGCAGAGGAAACAGATGGCCAGAAGTCCTCCCAGGCCCTCCTACAAATGATCGGGAAATGGATCACCTGGAGGCCAATGTTTAGGGGCTAGTAGAAGCAATAGTACAGGTTTCTCCCTAAGGTGAATTGGTCTGAGGTTGAATTTTGTACTCAGAAAGGTCTTTCTTAAATGCTTTAGGCAGACTTTTTGAAGGCATACTGCATTAAACCCTCAAGCTCTAGAAATCTTTTAATTTTCATCTTAGTTGGAAATCTCCCTGATATAAAGAAGCAAGTTTAGTTGGATGGGCACATCAGTCCCTTGATAGGCTGTTAACCAGGTCTTTGGGGAATTGGAAACAACAATCTTTGTCTTACAAACCTCTAAAAACCAGAAATGTGGCTCTAGAAGCAAATCAAATTCCACCTATTCTACCAATCTCCAAATCTCCCCTATTCATCTCAAAATGCTTGTAGATATTGTTAAAAACCAGGACATTGGAGACAGAACTGTCTTGCACTTAAGAAAAAGAAAAATTTAAATAGTAATTACCCTGGACCTCTGAAAACAGGCAAATATGCCTGAAAAACTCCATCTTGGAGAAAACTTGGATACTTTCTCTATGATGTAGATTTTCTACCTCCATCTCCTCTATTGACTTAACAGCCATTCCCTAAAATGCAAATTTTAGGGAGATGTTCCTCATTCGAAAAAAGGGGAGAGATGGTAATTGGAAATTGGGCAAATAAAAAAATCTTAAATGTCCTCTCCACAAATATTAATAAAAAGCTTTAGCCATCTGAGCAGGTGAACGTCACTTATTCCAACTGCCAAAACAAAATTTGGATCCACCTGTTCATTTATAAACTCGTGAGTTTTATATTACTGTACCTTAATCATAGCTAAAATTTTAAAACTATAGTTATAAGGCCTGTTTGCATCTGTCTGTATGTTTATGTGTGTCTATGTATGTACGTGTGTCTATATATGTACATTGTATATGTGTGGTATTTTTCTACCTTAGGATTGTATTGCCAAAATTAATTTGTAAAAGAGCTCTATTTAGTTGGGTTGAAGGTCAAGTACTTGAAAAAATTGGGTCTTCTAAAACTCTCAGAAATATAGAAACTAACCCAAAAGTGTTAATCTGGGATAATCTTCAGTAAATAAAACCTAGTTTAAGTTTGTTATTTTAATTAAAATGTGTGTTGGTTTAATTACAATAATGAATGTAAACAAATTTTATTCTACCTGAGTTTACTAGAACTGCTCCTATAGAATACCCACTGATCGCTGGCAGAAGACTTCAGACCTCCCAAAAGGCAAGAAACTCCCCACGTACCTGGGTAGGGCAAAAGAAAAAACAGAGACAAAAGAATAGGGACGGGACCTGCACCAGTGGGAGGGAGCCACGAAGGAGGAAAGGTTTCCGCACACTAGGAAGCCCCTTCGCGGGCAGAGACTCCGGCTGGCGGAGGGGGAAAGCTTCGGAGCCACGGAGGAGAGCGCAGCAACCGGGGTGCGGAGGGCAAAGCGGAGAGATTCCCGCACAGAGGACCGGTGCCGACCAGCACTCACCAGCCCGAGAGGCTTGTCTGCTCACCCGCCGGGGCAGGCTGGGGCTGGGAGCTGAGGCTTGGGCTTCAGTCGGATCCCAGGGAGATGACAGGGGTTGGCGGTCTGAACACAGCCTGAAGGGGTTAGTGCACCACGGCTAGCCGGGAGGGAGTCTGGGAAAAAGTCTGGACCTGCGGAAGAGGCAAGAGACTTTTTCTCCCCTCTTTGTTTCCTGGTGCGTGAGGAGAGGGGATTAAGAGCGCTCCTTAAAGAAGCTCCAGAGACGGGCGCGAGCCGCGGCTAAGAGCACGGACCACAGAGACGGGCATGAGACACTAAGGCTGCTGCTGCAGCCACCAAGAAGCCTGTTTGAAAGCACAGCTCACTATCCACACCTCCCCTCCCGGGAGCCTGTGCAGCCTGCCACTGCCAGGGTCCCGTGATCCAGGAACAACTTCCCCGGGAGAACACACGGCACGCCTCAGGCTGGTGCAACGTCACGCCGGCCTCTGCCGCTGCAGGCTCGCCCTGCACTCCGTAGCCCTCCCTCCCACCGGCCTGAGTGAGCCAGAGTCCCCGAAGCATCTGCTCCTTTAACCCCGTCCTGTCTGAGCGAGGAACAGATGCCCTCAGGTGACCTACACGCAGAGGCGGGGCCAAATCCAAAGCTGAACCCCGGGAACTGTGCGAACAAAGAAGACAAAGGGAAATCTCTCCCAGCAGCCTCAGGAGCAGTGGATTAAATCTCCACAATCAACTTGATGTACCCTGCAACTGTGGAATACCTGAATAGACAACAAATCATCCCAAAATTGAGGCGGTTGACTTTGGGAGCAAGATATATTATTTTTTTCCCCTTTTCCTCTTTTTCTGAGTGTGTATGTATGCTTCTGTGTGAGATTTTGTCTGTTAAGCTTTGCTTTCACCATTTGTCCTAGGGTTCTGTCCGTCCATTTTTGTTCTTTACTTTAAAAAGAAAATTGATTCCTTGATAATTATTTTTATTGTAATAACTTTATTTCATTTTATATTACTTTATTTTATTTTATTTTACCCTCTTTCTTCCTTCCTTCCTCTCTCATTCTTTCTTTCTTTCTTTTTTCATTCACTTTTTCTCCCTTTTATTCTGAGCTGTGTGGATGAAAGGCTCTTGGTGCTTCAGCCAGGCGTAAGTGCTGTGCCTCTAAGGTAGGAGAGCCAAATTCAGGACACTGTTCCACAAGAGACCTCCCAGCTCCATGTAATATCAAATGGTGAAACTCTCCCAGAGATCTCCATCTCAACACCAAGACCCAGCTCCATTCAACGCCCAGCAAGCTACAGTGCTGGACACCCAATGCCGGGGTCAACAATATGATGACAGTTGACAACTAACCTTTTGGTGGTGAGCACACTGTAGTTTATATAAATGTCAAAATATAATATTATACACATGAACCTTATGTGTTATAAACCCATGAAAATATAAATAAATAAAAATTTAATAAATAAATTTACTTTCATTAACTTATGAAACAGCAACATACTTTGCCCAATTTACTTAGCTTCAGAATATTCATTTGTACAGTTTGAACCAGAAGAAGTACCTTTATTGGTTTATTTTTTTTCTAAAATTCTGACTAAATTGTTATTACAATGTCTTCAAAAAATTATTAATAGAATGCTTTCATAATTATCTCACATAAATATTTAGGCAAATAGCTATGTAATAGCTGAATTTTCTCAAACTGTTAAAATATTATTTCTAAACGTATATTTCAGGTTAAGAAGGATTAAGCTGCAGAGATATAACGTTTAATGATATTACTCAAGTGATAAGAACTTACTATCAGAAGCATGTAATATATTAGTACCCTCATTATGAAGTTCAGATTCTCCAGCAGAAAATGCTCAGGGCATATGTGAGTGATGATAATTGTTTTTTCTATGCCTATATTCCTATAGCATTTCTTATCATGATGTCATTGTGTAACTGCATTTAAGGTGGGCTCTTAGGGACTTCCCTGGTGGCGCAGTGGTTAAGAATCCGCCTGTCAATGCAGGGGACACAGGTTCGAGCCCTGGTCCGGGAGGATCCCACATGCCATGGAGCAACTAAGCCCATGCACCACAACTACTGAGCCCGTGTGCCACAACTAGTGATGCCCATGTGCTGGAGCCCATGCTCTGCAACAAGAGAAGGCACCGCAATGAGAAGCCCACGCACCACAACGAAGAGTAGCCCCCACTCCCCACAACTAGAGAAAGTCCACGTGCAGCAATGAAGACCCAACACAGCCAAAAATAAATAAATTAAAAAAAGATGATTCTTTAATAAATAAATAAATCAATCAATTAAGTGTGCTCTTAAGCATTTGCCAATTAAAGAAACAACCTAAAGACCCAAAGACCCCATCTGAGTTTGCTAAGTGATGCAGTGTTAATAAAACTGTGGCTCATTGGAATCTAGTGTGTTACAGGATTTTTTGCACACTTAGCTCTTCAACTGATTTGGTTTGGATTCTAGTCAAATTACTTGGTACCTTGCTTAAGTGGGCTTGTGAAAAATACCTGATGTATACAACCACTTCCTATGGAGCTAATAGCTATGTGTTTGCTAAGTATTTTGTGAGAAGAAAAGATCAGAGAGCAAAGAAAGCTGGATTTCCTTCAAAGCACTGAACTGTAACATGTATGTAAAGACTGGGTAATTACTGGGCAGAAACAGGCCTGCCAGTAAAAGCCAACTATATGCAGCTCCCTTCTTTTGCTGAAAATCTGTCCTAGTTTCATGTTAAATTATATATTAAAAGAATACTACATTTTTCTATAATGATGTTTTTATAATATAGAGGGTATGTTTCTGACCAAAGACTCTACATCCACAATATATGACAAAAGCAAAGGTATAATGATAAAATATCATACTCAGCTCATTTAAGTAGTAAAGTATATTCTAAACCTCATAATGGACAAATATAGTCACTGTGAGGTGGTTCTATAAGTCTCTAATATATTTTTACAAGGTATATATCATGTTCAAACGAATTTCTACTATATCTTAAATTATGACTATATAAAATGAACACATTAACTTTAATGACCACTTATTGACACTAATATAAGTCTGTTCCCCAACAAGAAAGATGTACATATGTATATGGGTGTTTCTATGAGTTAGGTAACTGGCATCTTTTAAAAAAACTGTTCAAGAAAGTTTGAAGTAATGAATTTTCATGTAGCATGAGGAGGTAATCAAAATCATTCTCCCATATTTCCTTAATTCTAAGGTACCCTATGTTGTATATGTCCTTAAGTTAGGGAAACTTTTTTTTGGAAATAAAAAGCAAGTACACCAAATGCGTACATTAGAAGGAAAATTCTGGTTTTATAAATTTTATAATGAAGAAAGAAAATAGAATACATAGTTTTATTTACCTTAGAATTAAATTTGAATTTAAGCTTAATTTCTACAGTAACCTTTAGAAATTTTTCTTATGCAGTCTTTCTTGATGATAATTTGTAATTTGCTATGATTGATTTAGAATTTCCAAATTTCCATCCATTTTTAGAATTCAAAATTTTGGCTAAAACCATCAATTATTTGAAATCCTCTCTCAATCTAGACTGTGCCTGAGGCCAGTACCTGAGCTGATCCTCTAGAGAGCTTCATGGAGAGTATAATAAGGGGAGCCCTTGTTGAGTAACTTATAATTGATTAACATCATCATGAATTGCTCCCAACTTTATTCATGATTCTGAACACTTGAGATAATTGAAATACCAAAAGAATGAGTATAAAGCTATTAGGACAAGTGGATACTTGAGCCTACTCACAGTCTCTCTGAGGCAGAGGCTCATTTTGTGCATAAGTGTAAAGAAATATATTTTTGGAAAAATAATTCTAGTTCCAGTTAGAAGATGGTGAACTCAGAGATTTCATTTATCACTGCTCAAAGTGTTTAGAGCCATTGAAAACATTTCCCCCTAGACATTGACATGATGGACTTATTTAAATCAGCAATTACAAAAGTTGACCAAGTGCCAGGTATCAGTGAGTAGATTATTGGGCAAAAATCCGTTTTTTCCCCTTGTACAAAACCTGGATGCATCCTGTCCATGGACAGACTTAAACAGGCAAGGGAAAGTTTATTGAAAACTTGCAATTGGAGAGAGAGATTGGACTAAACTCTGCTGAAACAAAAGGTGGGACAGTTTATCAATTCTGGAGTGAGCTAGTGGACTGGTACTGGAGGACATTAGGAGGAGACTGGTTAATGTGATTAGGCCATCTGTGTTTGCTAATCAGCACTTATTGAAGTTAGACTCTTTCCCTCCCACAGAGAATGTGGTGCCATCTTTCTTGATGATTACATTTCGAAAACTGGCTCCCATGTCCGTGAGAAAGACATTCCTGGGTTGTAAATCTGGCAAGATGGCTAGAAGAAGATTTACGAGTCAAAGGGGTGAAAAAAGAATTTGCATGTTTTTTAGAGTAAATGTTCTAAATAAGGGGAGGTCAAGGGCCTATAAGTCAGGAAGAAATCTGTCTAAAATTTTATTAAGCTGAAAGGAATGTTAAGGCTGTCTTGGTCAATCTAAACCTTGAACACAGGTACAGATGTTTGCCAACTCTAGAGAAAAGCCTACAAGTATGACCAGCTCCTTTACCTTTAATTTCCCATCCTCCCTAATCTGATTTAGGTATTTCACTTGTGTTGTCACAGGCTTACCAATATCACAGAATTTATCAGGTCAAATTGCAATTTTTTGTCTGTTTACTACTCTTGACATTGGACTGTAAAGTACCTGAGAACAGGGATCCTGTTTACATTTGTAACCATAGGACCTACTGTAATTCCCCTTACCTCAATTAACGCCTGCTAGAATAAACTGAATTCTAAAAAATTAACAGAAATGTAGCTGAGATAGGAAATAAGAATGTGGGAATTACAAAAAAATTAAGAGCCTTTAGTTTAGTAAAATGAAGATGGTAAGGGAATATGATCAGAAGCCATATATTCCTAGAAGGTATGAAATTTTCTAGTAAATCCTAGAAAACTAGAAGTTGGCCACACCCAGTGGAGATAGGAAAGAGGGCTCACATTTAATGTACACTATATGGTAGACACTATGTTAGCATATCAAATTTAATCGTTTCTCTGTGAAGAAAGCACTGCAAACCCTATTTTATAAGTAAGAAAACTGATACCTGGAGTGGCCATATACCACCTACAGAAGAGTGAACCAAGATTGAAACTCTCACCTCTATGGCCCCAAGTCATAAAGCTATTAAACTTGGCTGCCTTAAACATAAATTATAATAGTTTAAGTTTAGGAGAGAAAAATGATCAATACTTTTAACTTTGCATATGAGATGATATCCCTAAGAAGGGATCACCCTCAAAATATAAATAGAATCAATAAGTATCAGATGTATCTTTAAATACTAGAGACAAGCCAGGGTGTAAAGAAAACTGGTGATGTTTGGGGGTACCTTCCAAAACTTTTGAAGGTGGTGTCCCCACAAGGAGACTCTGTCTCTTGGTAGCACCATCAGCTCTGCTTCTGGATTGGATGGATATTGAGATGACATTAGAAGTGCTCTTCTCTTAGAGTTAGGACATTCTCTGATTCTTTAGTAATGAAATACCTTTGATTCTTTGCTTTATCACCAAAAAAGATTGTTTAAAGGAACAACCTTTTTGTTTTTCCAGATACACACTGGGAATGCTATTTACCAACTCTCACACATGCTAGAGATATGATGGTAGTCCCCTTATATATCCCAGTATACCGTACAGAAAATATTAAGGCTACTGGCATCGGTCCCATATGGTTAAATAAGCTATTTAAAGGAGGATATTCCTGAACTGGAGAGGGATGTCTGGGACAAGAGCAAGCAGGATGGAGAGGATTTAATCAACAATTTAGTTTTATCTGGAAGCCTGATAAAATTCAAATACCCATGTCTCGCTTACATGGGGCTTATTTTTCAACATAATATGGCTTGACAATTTTTCTTAAGAATTTGGGATGAGAAGGAAAAACATAATAATTTAATCTAGTCAATAAAAGGAATATTGATGTTCCTCTTATTTCTTTGAAATCCTTTGGTAAATTTCTTGACTTGTCATCTGACTGACTTTTACCCTTTTCTAGAAAAAAAGCATACCGGGAGGAAGTGAGACCTAGTGCTCTTTAGTGTACTCTTGGCATTCTTCCAACTCTTCTGGAAAACATCATTCTATCACTTATATTCCTGTAGAACTGTAAGTTGAAATGAAGAACCCTCTTACCCAGCCTCTTACACAAAAGTATCACGATATTCTTTAAAAGACCCTATCCAAAAAGACACATTTTAAATAATTATTAGTTCACCATCATGACCCAACCAGACTGCAAGGTTGCTTAGCAACAGAATCAGGCACTCTTAACAGGAACATGCATGGGAACAATGGTGAAAAGTGATGGAGATCTTACAAAGGTAAATTCTTTGAATTAAATCTTTGTGAAAAGACATCACAGGGAAAATAAGTTTTTTGACCTAAGAATTGTTTCCTGAGATTGATATATTATTTCATAGCTAAACATCAACCACTTTCCATAGAATAGATAGAACAATGGAACTTTTAGTCTTTACATAATTTAGGGCACTTACAAAACATTATTTATCAGTGTTAGCTTGAAAATGAATAATATTTCTGTGTCGTCCCATTATCTTTAAAACTGTATAGATATATAAAGAAAGGAAGTTACTTACAAAAATAAATACTGCAAATGTATTTGATTAACGATGTTCTATTTTTAGGTCATACGTAATTAGACTATAAAAATTGTATTATTTTAAATTTGAACAAGATATAAGTATATATATATGTATATATATGTATACATACATACACACAAACATGCATTATCTATCTAATTCCCATTTCCAGTGGAAAAATAAGAAAAGAAAAGAAAAAGCCTGCAAAGCATTGTCTCTTTGGGACTCCTAGATTGACTAATTTTTGGCTGAATGGGCTGATTTTATACTACAATACCTGTAAAGGCACTAACTTCCTTCTATTAGTAAATGGAAGAAAATCCAGTACATTTGGGCTCTGTTGATGCAATATGTAAACACCCAGCAAGTTCAAAGTGTAAGCTCAACATCCTGGCAGAAGACCTCAACTTTGACCCTAGTCCCATCTCTGGCTTGGACAATTCACTTAACCACCATAGACCTCATATTCCTCATCGCTAAAAGGAGGTCTCCAAGATTATTTTCAGCTCTAAAATTCCTAAAGTTCATGTCCATCAACTCTAAGTAGCATCATTCTTTTTTCTCACAGAAGAATTGTTTGTTTTACTGCATTGGTTATTTGACTACTGTCTTTATGTAAATACTAGAAGTAGCAGGCTTGTTCGCCAATACATTCAAGTATCAGGCAGAAAATTTTCAATACTGGGTTTTTGTTTGTTTCTTTCTTTCTTCACGGCTGATTGCATGTTGCAGAGCTGATTTTTAGTTTCTGGAGGTTAAAAACATGCAGGTGTAGATATCATGTGCTGCAGCCATTTATATCACCAGCCATAATGTTTTAAAACAACTGGCTTTTTTGCATAGTCTTTAGAAGAGGGTTAGATGAGCACTTCTGTTTTCCTTTCCTTGAGAAGTTTTATAACAACACGAAAAGGTCATCTTTAAAATGTCAGACAAGATTAACAACAAAATCTTGGAAGACAGCCAGTCCACCAAGGAAACAAACCCAAAGGACTCTTTACAGATGCAAATCTTAAATAAGCAACAGAACTTGAGAGTGGGGTGAAGGCAGGGGAGAGAAATACTTTGTAGCAAAGAAATACATTCAAGAGATGCCTCATGGCCTTGAACTGTTGGAAAGGAGTAGCAGTAAACAAACCTGGCCCCAAGCAATTGCTAAAGGGCACATTCATTAGGAAGTTGGAAGCAAGACATCTAAGATCATGAGTCAGAGAAGCAGAATCATGAGCCACACCCACACTGGGTTCTCTATGGTATTGTTACAACCAAGAGAAGTTGATGTAAATATTTTAATTGCAAAGAATTGAAAAACTGGTTTTTAATCTCACTAGTTGATGCCAGGCCAGGTTTTTGATTATACAACTGAGGATGTAGCTCTATAGTCCTGACAGCTGAGTAGTAGAGAAGATGCAGTTTTCTTCCCACAAAAATACCACTTCTCCTACTAACAATTCTAAAGGGAGAGAAAGCCTTTAACAGAGAACACATTAAAGGAGAGTCACAGTTATTTAAAACCAGAAACTTAAATATTGATGGAAGAAGCAAGTAGGTTTAGGAAGAGAGCAAGCTACAGAAATTGATAAAAGCTTTGCACTTTTAGTTGAAATTTTTAAAATTATCAACAGAAATGGAGAATTCTCTGCAATTTGTATTTTATCCAGTATTCAACTAAGTGGCCTATTAGTTTAGTAGGATGAAAAGTATCTTGCTGGCAAATGTGGAAACTAATACTGAAACAGAAATATAAGGCAGAGATATTTTTGTAGCAAAGGATTTCACCAGCTTTGTCAAGGTTGACACTACTTAATATAAATGTTAGATTATGTAATACATAAATGTATATTCAGTAGAAATAGTCAATAAATTGTACATAATGTACTACAGTAGTAAATGTTAGGTTCTTTTCAATGAATACTTTATAGTGTTTTTGTGATCTTTATAAAGAGCCTAGTTTTTAAATAAATACTATTTCAAATTTGGGGAATGAGAAGTTTAAAATAAGATGAACCAGATTTCTACAATCCATTTTCTGATGCTCAAAGTGGGCAGACTACAAAATGGAGCATGGCTGAGGCCATGTGGTAATCTGTGTGTTCCTTGCACTGTTTGAATTATATTATACATCCGTAATATGCAGGGGCACAAATCACTCATAGGTTACGCTTTTTAGGCAAACTTTTACACACAAATAACAACTAATTAGAATAGACCTTAGCAAAACCGTGATGTTTGCTTGTTTCATTAAGCTCCACTTTCTGAGTTTCCCCTGTGAGTCTATTTATTGCTCTGTCTTCTCTATTCCCTAATACCCTCTGCAGAACACTTATGCCCTCAAGTTCTCTTCCCTCTTGCACATCATCAAAACTTGCTTTTGGATCATTCAGGCTGAGGTAAAAATGACTACGATCTTAAAGCACAACCAGTATTTGAATTTTAATGGGAAAAAAAGATTTAAGCTAAAGGGATGAGATTCCGAGATAAAGCGATGAGAGTTGAGTGCCAACCATCAGTTAGTAGATGAGAAGACATTTTTAGGCAGCAAAAGTTTTCTTCATCTCTAGTCATAATACTAATTCTGCAAGCTATATAGTTGGAGAGATGCAACCATATGAAAGGCTCAAGATATCAGAAAATAGAAACCAAAACTATTTCTTCTTAGTTCATAAATAGGGTGTAGGTTTACTAAAGAGGACATTAAAATTGCTCCCTGTTTCCTGAATCCAATCCAACCAGCAAGGGAAAGGAGTTGAATAATGTGGCATTTGAGTTGGTTAATGGCAGGGAGAATTCAGAGTGGAATTACAGATGTAAAATGGATATCAGGATGTTATTTGTGTGTATGTGTCCATCGTGTATGTGTATAGAAGCCACCTCTGTCATCTAGGAAAAGACGTTTAAATCTTCCAGAGTTATTAATTCACTGAGAAGAGAGGATAAACTTCAGCATCATTTTGTTGCTCAATTGGGTCCTATTTGAGGGATGAATCAATAACAATGATTTCCTTGAAAGGTCTCTCAAGGCTATTGATTTTTTTATGGCCCTGGTATGCAAGGGGTTTGTTCTGAAAGGACACAAACAGGTAATTCTCTCTTTCAAGAATTTTGGTCGCAGGAGTTGAGCAAAAACTACAGTGTGATAGAAAGCAGTTAGTTTTCTCTGTCTCATATACAGATTTAAAATTATAAAGTGAAAAGACCCTACATTTTATCATTTTATATTTAACACTTATCTACATAAGCGTTAAAACAAATTGATCTTACTACCCATTATGATTATTAAGGTACCAAAAAAAATTCACTTTGAAAACGATTCCTGAATATGGATATATTTTGTATTCAGAATCACATGGAAAAAGAAGCCTCTTAACTTACATGGGCCAGTGTCCCATAGTTATTGATCATTATTCATGGGAAATAAATTAATTTTCTAACATTCCATCATTTGCTATTTTTTTAATAAAAGAGGGATTTTATTGTTCAGCACAGGGAAATAGAGCCATCATTTTATAATAATTAAATGTAGTATAATGTATAAAAATATTGACTCACTATGTTGTACACCTGAAATTAATATAATATCATAAATCATCCATACATCAATAAAAAAGAGGTGTTTTAGTTTTCTTATCAGCTGTTCTGTTCTTTGTTAAGAAGTGAGGAAAAAAACACTGATTGTAAGGAAGTCAGATCCTTGATTTGCCTGATGATTATGAACATGAAAAAAGTGTTCTCTACAGAACAGTAGCTCTTAATCAAAAAAAGGCTGGCTCTAACATTCTACAAAGAAGAGTGTGCCAAGATATAGCAATCCTTTTTGATTTTTTGAAGTTTAAACAAATAGTGTACTCTGCATGAATTTTATCTTTCAACTGAATCATTCTACTGTAGCATCATTTATGATGCTATAGTACTAGTTTACGAAGAAAGTGTAGTAGGCTTCACATATCTCCATATCTTATATTGATGGCATTTAAATCCTAATACCAAACTGCTATTGTTTCATAAACTAGGAGAAAATTGTGCTGATAACAAGCAGGAGAAGCTGGCAGAAACAATAGATTTTCCACTCTTTGCTTTCTATTGTTTGTAAGCCTAATTACCCTAGTTGACCAATTAATGACAACACATGATGAAATTTTCCTGACTGCTAATTAATGAGCTCTAATTTCACTAGTTTTCTTACTGGTAAGGCTTCCACTAATTCTATGTGTGAATGTCTTCTTACCCTACTCATCCTATTTTCCCCTTTGAACTTCCTCATATGTAGAGAACTCATTTGATTGACTTAAGAGTCGGAAGATACTTATAATCAGAGAAAAAGCAAAAAAGAATGATTATAATGCCAATTAGTATAACTATAAGTTAGAAATTATATTTTGAGGATTTTCAGACCGAAGAGGGGTAGAAATGATAATAGTTTAGTTTTAGGAAAGTTGTAGTACACAAATAGAACCCCAAATCACACCACAGATAATTTTCCAGGAATTTAATATATCTGATATACACTCAATTTGTGCCCATGAATGGTGAGGAACTAGAAGTAAAGGAGAATCACATAGTTACATTTCTGGACAAATCAGGTTATCAGAATGATGCAATAATGGCAGTTTACCTCAGTCACTTCTTAGGCTTTCTTATTTACTATGCTAAATGTTAAATGAGATTTCTGAGTAAAAGCATTACAATGACTTCAGCATTGTGGGACATGAAACACAGTGAGAACTCAGAGCAGGGAAGGAAATAAGTAAGGTAAGAAGGAAAAAGAAATGAAAGAGCTGAAAGATGCACTACTTGGCTGTCAGGTGTTAGGAGAGTTTATTTGTGCTTTTTCTTAATCTTCATAACGCTCTTGTCAGAATGGTAGTAACATACCCATTTTTTTTTTTTAGATGAGCGACCTTTAACTGTAGGTTGCACTTGATTGTCTGCCAGGTTTTCAAGTCTGTGATGGGGACAGTAATGTCAGAAATTTCAATCCCAGTCAGATCAAGACCTGGTAGAAACACCATTATGGAAGTGCATAGTTTTGACCCAAATCTGACCACATTAAAATGTTGTTCTTTCTTCTCCAGGATGATAGTCTGTATTTCAAGAAGAATTCTAATTCTTGCCCCATAACAATTTCTCTGAGTTCTTTGTGCCAACTAAAGCCTTTGATTGATTTTCATATTAAGAAAGCCCTGGAATTCTATGCAAAATGCTATGAATAGTTATCTACCTATCTAATTATTTTTAGCAAAAGGATGCAGAGCCGTTATCAGATACTCAAAACTCAATCAGATTATCTAAGAGTTTACATTAAATGAGGTAATGAATGCCCTTTCTGGATCCAAACATTATAATATATTTAATCCTTACTGTGGTCCCTGAAATGTCTACTATCTCTAATTATTAGTAAGGGAACTGAGGCGTAGTAAAGTGTAAGTAAGTGAGAAGTCTGGAATTCAAATCCAGGTCAGTTTCAGTCTTGAACACTGTAAGGCCAACTGGCCTGAGGCAGGGGAACGCATCAGATTCAAAGGTTGCATCAGACCGAAACTCTCCGGAACCCCCAGTTCCAGAAACTGACCTGGAGACATTCCGGACCACCCAGTTCCAGGAACTGACCAGGGGGCTTTCCACCCGGCCCAGCCTTCCTGCCTTTCGAGGGGCGGGACTAGCGGTCCCAAGACTGATGTAACTGGCACCAGATATTGCCATGATACCCGAAGAGACCACCAAATAAGGAATACCCTGAGCCCTCCCAGATTCACCACACCGCTTTCCCTTCTTCCCCTATGAAATCTTGCCCAACCCTCGCCCAGGTGCGACTTCTCTGGCCCCTTTCTCTCGGACTGGTGAACCTCGCCCGGGAGCACCCCCTAATAAAGCTCACTTGAAGATTTCCTCTGTTTCACGATGCCCTTTGTTAAGATCCGACCTTACAAACACCACTATTTCTATAGCCTACACTGCATTCTATACTCTCACTGTAGATAATCAATAAATGTTCGTTTATTTCCTTTACCCCAGTTGGGGACAAAGAACATGGGTGGGTGAAAGAAAGTACAGATTAGTTTTAATGTAAATGATATAATAATAATGCTAGTCAGCAGTTACAGAATATTCATATTGTGCTAGGAGTTGAGCATTAAGTACTTTACAGGCATTCTTTTATATAAAATCTCATATATATAATACCTAACTTAGGAAGTAGGTAATATAAATGTGCCAAGGTGATTGAAATAACGTGGTCATGTACAGGCAATGAAACTGGGAAAGAGTTTTCTGGGCTGATGGTTGAATTTTGGCCAAGACATTAAGGGGAGAACGGATGAACACTGGTGGGGAGACTGAAAACTTATTCATCGTAGGGAGAAAGCACTGGTGGAAGCATTGTACTGCTTGCTTAAGAACTGTTACCCTCATAACCAGAAAACTGAGGTTTTGCTGAAAGCTGAAGGCAGATTTCTTGCAGTGTGAAAAAGAATTTACTGATATCTCTTCATCTCTTCACGTTTGAACACGACTGTTCTGCAGATTTGTTGAAATGACTCAAGTTCTCTTTCAGATCTGGACTAAATGTCTGTATCACAGCATTAGGGCCCATGGAGCAGCATTTGCAAGCCCATACTCACCTCCCCCCTTTTTAGTGTTTTGCACTCTGGAAAAGCAAACAACAGCAACAACAATATCTTATTTCCTTTTATCTATAGTTATTATTAATCTTGTCAAGAAACCCAATTTGATATATTTATGCTAAAATATAAATGAGATTTTTCCAGTTTTATTGAGATTGAATTGATATATAATATTGTATCTGTCCAAGGTGTACAATGTGATGATTGATATATGTATATATATAGTGTGAAATGACTACCACAATAAGTTTAGTTAACCTTAATTCACATAATTACAAATTTTATTTCTGTGATGAGAACTTTCAAGATCTACTCTCTTAGCAACTTTCAAACATAAAATACGGTATTGTTAACTGTAGCGACCAAGCTGTACATGACATCACCATTACTCACTTATCTTATAACTAGAAGTTTTTATCTTTTGATCATCTTCACTCATTTTCCTCACCTCCAACCCCCAGCTCTGGCAACCATTATTCCATTCTTTCTATCATGAGTTCAGTAGTTTAGATTTCACGTATGAGATCCTAAAGTATTTATCTTTCTCTGTCTGACATTTCATTTAGCATAATGCCCCCCAAATCCACCCATGTGGTCACAAATAGCCAGGTTTCCTTCTTTATCAGGGCTGAATAATAGTAGGTTGTATGCACCCCATTTTCTTCATCCATTCATCCACAAAAATCACTGAGGTTGTTTTCATGTCTTGGCTACTGTATTGAGCTGGCCAGAAAGTTCATACACTTAATGAATACACTGTTCAATAAAACTTGGTGGAAATGAAAAATGTGTCTTTCATTTTTACTTAAAATAAATCTTTGACAAAGCCAGCTAGGCATCCCTTTGAGTAATGACTTCTATCGCATTGAAATATTTTAAACATATGAACAATAATAGCTTAAATGACAAATGTTACTAATATTGACACAATTGATCAAGGAGAATATGTTAGAATATGTTAAAATGCAGATGGACAGTGAAAGAACCAATATAACTTTTAATTAAATATTGTCTTGATATTTAGACCATTGGTTAAGAACATGATAACAGGTTTCATCCATTTCAAGAAAGCAGAATATTTGCAGATCACTTAACATTTACTAGGTATGTTCTCAGTCTGGAAGGATATATTTCATTTACCTGTATCATTTAATTTAAACACATCCCTCTGTAATAGATAGTGTTATCCCTATTTGCAGATAGGAAACAGGCTCAGAAAGATTAAGAACGTTACCTAATTCTAGTAAGTTGTCAAACCTAAACTGATCTAATTCCAGGGCACAGCTCTTTCTGACACGTCAGTGTGGGTCTTTATCTCTTTGAGAATTGTTGAACATTAAAAGCCTTCTTCCAGGTAAATGCATAAAGAAACAACATGAGCAATGATATAACAATACAAGTCTCACTAAATAATTGGTGTGTTTGGCCTTGCTTTTGCTGACAGATCTTTTGCAAAATGGCTTTTCTCTGAGATAGTGGACTTTAAATATTTTCTTTGAAGACTTTCCTAAACTATACCTATCAGAAAGCTACTTTGCTTTCAGCCTAAAGAAAAATGAAAGCTTACTTAACTACACTTAGGTGCCAGGGTCATACTATGAACTCTACACCTGCCAGGATTCACGCGAAGATAGGGTGGCTCCACAAACTGTCCATAGTACTGTGATTTCTTTCCGATATTTTGAAGTAGAAACAATTTAATAACTATTCACAAAAGAGAGAAACACTGTTTCTTGGTCCTCAATATCATACTGCTGTAGGCTAATTCTTTCTCTCTTTTTACCCCTTAGTATAGAGAGTGTGTTTTGGGGACCCTCCTTCACGATCTTCTCCATTCCAAGAGCATCTTACATAAATCCAGGACTTCTCAAGCAGCCAGTTTTGCCAGATGGTCTTAGGGTTGGTTGTACCCATATATGTATAATCCTGAACTTCTCAAGTAAGGTCCTTATAGAGCATAATGGCTAAGAGAATTGGTGCTGATACCAGACCTGAGTTCAAATCCTGCCTATGCCCCTAACTAGCTGTGTAACCTTGGAGAAGTAACTTCAGCCCCTTAAAGGGGTTAGATTTCTCACCCGGAAAATGGTATCATAAATGCATCTACCCTATATGGTTAGTGTGTAAATTAATGTAACTTGAGATGGTGCATGTTTAGCATTAGCACAGTGCCTGTCTCTTGTTAGTAATACCTGCTTTTATTATTAATTATTCTCTATATTCCCAGTTTCAGCAAGGTGCCTAACATATAATAGTTGTTCAGCAAATATTTACTGGATTGAACTAGCTCTGAAATGTAAGCATTGGGTCAACAGCAAAGTAGTCACCCCACCATCATTTCTCCCACAGGAAGGGAGAATAGATGGAAGCCAGCCATCATACTTTCGTTTCTTATTCTAAACTTCCCATCCAGGCCCAGCACTAAAATAATCTTCCTGAACCCCAACAATTTCGAGAATTTTTCAAATCACACTATTTGAAAATAGTTGGGTTTCCCTAATCTAATATGTCCCAGGGCCCCAAGGTCACCAAGCTTATATTAATGAAGCCTAGTTAAGATAAATGATTACATTTAGTAAACCAACTGCTTATGAGCTCATTGGGCTTTTTAAATTTTACTATCTGCACTTCATAGAGACACAAGTATTTTGCTTTTGTAGGACACTCAACAAAGTAGTCTTTCAAAAAGCACAGATCAGATGCTATTATTGCACTGCTTCTAACCTCTAAAGGCTATCTATTGTAGAGAGATTAAATTTTCAACTACTTAGCCAGGCTCACAGGGACCATGTGCTCTGGTCACTTACTACATCTTTCCCTGACCTTCATGGGGTTCGAGGCACAGTTGTCTTTTTCAGTCCCTCAGATGCAACAAGCTCTACTTCTTGCTCTCCCAGCTTTAGATTGGCTAATCCTTCTACCCAGACCAATTTCCCTCTGATCATTAAGGTCTCGGTTCAAACGCCACCACTACTATCTTGACCAAAGAGACCTGCCTCCTCAGTGCCTCTCCGTCCCATTGTCCAGTCGTATTTCTGTCGCTGTACAAAATTTGTTTACATGTTTACTCTGTCTTCCTCCACCACTGGACATTTGCTTAAGAGCAAGGACTTTGTAATTTTTTGCTCACCACTGAATCTTCCAAGGTTTGCAGCAGACACTGGCACATAGAAGGAAATGTGTGGCTAATAAATGAATAAATATGTGAATGAAAAAAAAACTGAAACACTAACACAAGAATATTCTCCTTTCAAAAGAATAATGAAAAATAATTTCATTCAATAAGAGTCATTCTTAGTTACTGATACATGACTTAGTAGTTCCCAATCAATTTAAAATGTTCCATTTTTTTCTGATACTTCACAAGTTATTAATTAAATGTTGCTCACATTTAGGGCCAATCTGTGAGACATTATTAACTTGTCTACTCTAAAGTTCCAGCATTAAGTCAGGCGTAGCTTCACCAAGTACTGATCATGTGACCTTGGCCTCTCATTGTCTCAGTTTTCTCATTTGTAACACGGGTATAATAATAGGCTTATTTCATAGGCGTATGAGGAGGAAAACCTTATATATATGTGTGTGTGTGTATATATATGTATTTAAACAGTGTCTTAGAATAGTGTCCGGCACATGATAAGCATTACAGAGTATTGACTGCTGCTACTAGTACTGTTATTATGAGAACTAACTGTTGAGAATAATCCTTCATATACTGGTTTATTCCACTGAAGATAAAGGAAACTAATAGAATGTTAGAAATCAGATTAAACACAGAAAGCCAGTAAAATATACCAAGACAGAAGATGATGAGAGTGTAAAAGCATAGAAGAAAAAAAATGGTTTTTGTTTTTGTTTTTCTTTTTTAAAGAAGGAAAAAGCCTAGAAATAGGACAAAAACTATTCGTTGGCTATACTGGCATGCAGATCACTGGTGACCTTCATAAGTAAAATTTCAGGACAGTGGACAAAGAGATTATGGTGAGAGAAGTCAGATGGATGTAAATTATAGAGTAAATGGGACGTGAGGAAATGGAAACAATATATGAAGATAACAATTTTGAAAAGTTCAGACATGAATTGACTAAAGAAGATATGCAGGGATTAGGGGAGGAGGGAGGCTTTCATGTTACACGTATTGTTTTTAACATTTTAAGTTGGAGTTACTAGTCTAGAATGAGGTTGAATTGTGGCAAGAATCATTCATAAGGAGTAGATGGGCTGTAGAAAATGCAGTGCTGTGAAGTACTTGAGAAGATGAGAGAAAATGAAATCCTATCTGTAGTGCACATGGCCTTTTAACTTTCACTCCTGTAGTAAAAGGGAATACAAAGATCAATGCAAATGCTAATGAATTAATGGATTTGGCAGTGGACTATTTACAGACTTCTGTGTTCTTAATGAGTTATGAAGCACCTCACCAGCTCAGAGTGAAGGAAGTAGAGAGGATGGAGGTTAAGTAAAGCTTCTAAGAAAATAGTCCTTAAGGAGAATTAGAAAGAGCTTACTGTAAGTCAGAGCACTATTTCCAGTCTTGAAAATCCATTTGAAGCTGGTGATTATTAATTTATTGGAATACCAATTTGCCCTGCCACATGATTTTTCTCCAGCTACCTGGATACAAGTTACACAGAGGCAGAAGAGAGTGAGAGATAACAAACGAGGGAAATACAATTAGTATTTTTTTTTACCTTTTTCCACTTTCCCGCTCCAACTCTGGGAAGCCTTCAAGGACATGGCTGCCCTCCCAGCCTCCAGCAGCACTCTGTTATCAAAGAATTCAAAGAAATGGAACATAGGTTTCCAACTTATTAATTTAGCAAAATGAAAAATTATATATAATGTCTTCCGTTGGCAAAGATTTTTGCAATATAATTTGGTTCCATCTTTTGACAAGTAATTTGGCAATGTCTAGCAAGATAAAAATGTTAATAGCTTTTTACACATTAACCCTAATTCTGGAAGCTTATGCCAATAAATAATTTATGATCCAGAAAATTATTATATAAAGATGCTCATTGTCATGTCATTTGTAATAACAAAACATTGGAAACACCTTTAATTGTTAACAATAGGAAAACAGTTTAGGAAATATCCACTTAGTAGAAAGTTACACAGTTACTATAGTATAATTACAAGATGATGGAGCAAAATAGAATAATGCTTAATAAAGAAAGAATGAAGAAAGTTGACCTACAATTGTGTCTTCCTATGACAGTAATTATGTAAACATATAAATATTTATTAAAACTTAAAACCAAAATAAAGTTTTAAAAGCTCTGTACCAGTAATGGGGATTTTATGTTTGTTTCAAAATATTTCTTAACATAACTCTTATAATTTTGTTTTTTCTACTCCTTTTCTTAAGAATTTCTGATTATTACCTCATTTTTCATTCCATAGTTTCAAATAAAGTCAGCAATTTTATCATCAGAGAAGATTAGACTTATTTGACAGTTCATAACTCCAAGTTATTTGGTATAAAAAGACCATATACACTTGTAGGTGCTTTCAAAATAATATTTCGAGAATTTTTTTTTTTTTGCTTAGTCTTTCCTAGTATGGAGATTCAGCAAACTACCTAAAATTGCTAGCCATTCTTTTTTCATTTTTCTCATTTTATTCATTTATCTTGCCCTTCACAGAAATGATAACAAATGAGTCTGCAGTTGCATCTGCCAATTTCTTAAATCCTCTATTATCCACATTATGAAATCATACTTATATGACTGCTTCCAGTATTTTCAGAGCTCTTTAGTTATTATACTTTAGCATTCTGTATGAAGTATCTTATGTAAGTGTAAAATTTAGACTCAACTTCTGGAAGCTTTTCATGTCTTAGTTCAAAAGTGAGAGATCCTTAGTTCAGCCATATGATTAACAATTACTTGTATAGTAAGAAGCTCCTAAATTATTGTTTTATGGATACCTGGCAGTTTTCTTGCCATTTCTCAGAGGTTCTCTATTAAACACATTCTCTCTCTTTCTATCTCTCTCTCTCTCTCTCTCTCTATCTATCTATCTCTCTCTCACAAACACACATTGTGATTAAAAGCACAGACTTTGGTGTTATGAAGTCTAAGGTTCAATTTCCAGTTCTGTAGTTTCTGGGCCACTTCACTTTAGGCAAGTAACCTAATGTCTCTGAACCTTGTTATTTTCATCTGTAAAATGGATATTACAATTATATCAGACAATCATCAGAACATCCGTAATGATTTTAGAGTTTCAGAGTCAGGTACAAGCAGGCACTCAGTAAATGGCTAGTCCTTTTATTACTTTATTATTATTTAGGTCTTGGTTTTCCTTGAGTCTGTGAGTCCCCATAATGAAATGTAATTTCCAGTAGATTGAGTAATACCTATTTTCACCAAATATTTTAACTGAGTTCATTACTTTCTGTGCAACCCAGATTAGTTTTCTGCCTTTTTTTCTGTGCCGTCTGTAGGTGTTCAATAGATTTATTTAATAAATGTATGAATGCATGAACGCGTAGATGAATTTTTAAATGCTTCTTTTTGAGAAGGTAGAACAAATGTGACACCGTAAAACAGATAAGAAGATAGTCCATGGAAAAAATGGCAAAGTCACATATGTGCCCAGGGCCAGCCTAAGGAGAATTGCTTTTTTTTTTTTTTAAGGAAAAAAGTGTTGAATAGCTTATTTTAATTATTTTTAAAAGTTAAGTACAGGGGGCTTCCCTGGTGGTGCAGTGATTAAGAGTCCACCTGCCGATGCAGGGGAAACGGATTCGTGCCCCGGTCCGGGAAGATCCCACATGCCGCGGAGTGGCTGGGCCCGTGAGTCATGGCCGCTGAGCCTGCGCGTCCGGAGCCTGTGCTCCACAGCGGGAGAGGCGACAACAGTGAGAGGCCCGCGTACCGCAAAAAAAAAAAAAAAAAAGTTAAGTACAGGGACTTCCCTGGCGGTCCAGTGGTTAAGACTTCACCTTCCAATGCAGGGGGTGTGTGTTCAATCCCTAGTCGGGGAGCTATGGTCCCACATGCCTCACAGCCAAGAAACCAAAACATAAAACAGAAGCAGTATTGTAACAAATTCAATAAAGACTCTAAAAAGTAGTCCACATCAAAAAAAAAAGTTAAGTACAAAAATTTGCTGATGATTTACATATTTAGCACCAATAAAATAATGTGAGATTAGCTGTACTAAAACAGAAGGTTGAGCTACATTCACATTAAGTGACATTATATGGTCTAAATTTATGGAAAACTTTTGAAATGGCTGATAAAAAGTAAGATGGTGAGTGACCTTTGAGCAGAAAAAGACAGAAAGAGAAATGGCCTTTTCTACATTCTATTGTGCCTCTAAGTAAAATGCTTGGTAATCTAGCTACAAAGCAATATGTCATTTGGCTTTAGGCACCTCCTGTGATTTACCTTGTGAGGATCAGATTTTGCCATGGAGAGGATTTGTAAAAGTATCACACATTCCAGGACCATTGGCAACCACAGCTACCAAAAACTCCAATTTAAATTGATGAACCTAATGTCAGATGATAGTATCATTTCCTTGTGGGTGTCTTGGGAAAAGATGGGTAGGAAATGTATAAAAGTGAATACTTTATTGACTGAAATAACAATTCATCATTTTGAAAACATTAAATACATTAAAGTTGTTATAGCATCAGGCATTAATATTTCACTGTACTTTAGACATTGCCTAATCAACGTTTTCTGCCCTTTGAAACAGAATCTTTTTTGTGGTATGCATTAATAATATAAAAGATTAAACACTGAAAAGAAATTCAGCCTTTAAAGACAATTTGCTTTGATTTATTCGGTGCGTTCTTCCAAAAAGTTAATACAAGAATTATTGCTTGTTGAATTGGAGTTACAAATTCTTTCAGAGTTACTTAGTATTTTCTGTAATATCAGTATCAAGGAAGGTAAAGCAAATTGACATATTCATTAGGAAATACAGGCACATAATCATAAAACAAGAAAACACAGCGTTTTTATAGACTTTATTTTTTAGAAGTGTTTTAATTTTACAGAAAAATTGAGAAGATAGTATAAAGTGTTTCCATATACACTATACCCATTTCCCTCTATGATGATCCACTTATATTAGTATGTTACATTGTTACAATCAATAAACAAATATTGATACATTATCATTTACTATAGTCCATCCATTAGTCCAGTTCCTTAGTTTTTACCTAATGTCCTTTTTCTATTCCAGGATTTCATCCAAAACATCATATTACCTTTAGTTGCCATGTTTCCTTAGGCTCCTCTTGGGTTTGATAGCTTCTCAGATTTTCCTTGGATGACCTTGACAATTTTGAGTAGTTAGGGTTTTGTAGGATGCCCACTACTAGAATTTGTTTGATGCATTTTTCATGATAATATTGGGATTATGTGTTTTGGGGAGGAAGACCACAGAGTAGAAGGGTTATTCTGTCAGATCACATCAAGTGTACAAAGTATGAATATGCATTATGAATGCTGAGGTCGACTTTGATCACCAGGCTGAGGTAGTGTTTTTCAGGTTTCTCCATCATAAGATTATGGTTTTCCCTTTTTCATACTGTACTTTTTTGGAAGGAAGTCAATATGCTCAGCCCACAACTAAGGAATAGGGAGTTATGCTTAAGATGGAGTACTACATAAACTAGTTGGAATTCCTTTGCACTGGAGATTTATCTATTCTCCTGCATTTATGTATCCAATTATTTATTTATATCAGAAGAACTCATGGATTTTTATTTTATACTTTGGGTTATAATCTAATTCTGCTTTAGTTACTTTGTTCCTCAAATTGCTCTAGTCCTGACCCTTGTGAACTCTTTTCAGTTGGCTCTTGTGCCACTCTGGGGTATCCCCATCCTGTATTTTTTTTTTTTTTTTGGAACTTCCTTACTTTCTGACACTATAAGATGGTCTTGTTTATAAATCTTGTATATTTACTGCCCCAGTCCTAGAATCAGCTGTTTCTTCAAGGATAACTAGGTCTTTTT
This sequence comes from Mesoplodon mirus, assembly GCF_964341445.2. NCBI lineage: Eukaryota > Metazoa > Chordata > Mammalia > Artiodactyla > Ziphiidae > Mesoplodon > Mesoplodon mirus. The sequence continues at coordinate 103,622 of NW_028295125.1, read as the reverse complement.
AGTGGAGAAAGGTATTAGACAGCAGGATCTGGGTGTGGGGTGTGCTAATTGCTGCTCGGATGTCATTGCTTCTAGATCTTCTCAGCTGACAGAGCAAAGAGATAATATGTGTGTGCATGACCCATGTATAGGCACATATCTATAAGTATCTCTCTACATAACCATGTGTATTAAGGTAATATGAAGCAATATTAAGCTAAAAATGAATGTATATTGATGTTTCCAACTTTAATCCGTTACCACATAGATCATCTTAGCCTCATCTCTTGCTTATCTTTAAATTTCAACTCCAGCAAAACACTTGGCTTTTAGAAGTATGAAAATCAAATTGTAGCAACTTTGGGAAGCCACATCATCTAGTAGAATAATTCTTAAAGGGCAAGGTGTATATCATCAAATATTAATTTACAGTCAGCAGTACTTTTTAACATCAAAAGGCCTCCAGACCTCTGCTTCCAAGAAGATGAAGTAGCCCATTTCTCCCAGGTTCTCCCACTTAAAACTAAAACCCTGAACATAACAACAAACAAACATAGGAAGACGCTGAAAGTTGGAAATGAGAAGGCAGACTTAACTAGGGACTTTGGGACTTGAGGAATAACATGGTGATGAGTCCCCTGTGTTTCCTGTTGCTTCCCATACATCCTGGAGAGGGTATTACAGGAACCCCCAATCAATAACCACCAACAGAACAACAGACAAAAAAGCTTCAGAAAAAAACACAAAACCCAGTTCCCCCTAGCCAAAGTATGAGGAAAGGGGTTGCTAAAGACAGAAGACCATTTGGGCAATAATATACACACTACTCGAGCCAAGTGCCAGTGGAATATACACACTACTCGAGCCAAGTGCCAGTGGAATATTGCACCCATCCCCTATGTCCTGTGGTTTCAGTTGGGCCAAGCTAGGATTTGATCTTCCACACCAACCCACTCCTGCCCTCTAGAAGAGGCAGCGCTCTGAAACAACCCACCAGGGTTGTTTCAGTGTGGTCCAGTGGTGAGCTGAGCCTCCACCCCTTTCCATTAGCAAACAGACTTTAAAAGGTGGTGCCTGGGCTTCCCTGGTGGTGCAGTGGTTGAGAATCTGCCTGCCAATGCAGAGGACACAGGTTCGAGCCCTGGTCTGGGAAGATCCCACATGCCGCGGAGCAGCTGGGCCCGTGAGCCACAGCTACTGACCCTGCGCTCCGCAACAAGAGGGGCCACAACAGTGAGAGGCCCGAGCACCATGATGAAGAGTGGCACCCGCTCGCCGCAACTAGAGAAAGCCCTTGCACAGAAATGAAGACCCAACACAGCCAAATAAATAAGTAAATTTACTTATTAAAAAAAAAAATAACGTGGTGCCTGACAGGCTTGTTAACACTGGGCTGCCCTCACACAGTCGTGGGGTCCAATGGTGGGACATAGCGTCCATCTCTCCCTGACATCAATAAGAATAGGATGTTACAGGTTGGAGGGAGTAGGCACCCCAGTAACCCCCAACACATGATGTCAGTGAGACCCAATGGAGTGCTGAATCCCCATAACCATCCTGAGGCAGTAAGACAGAATGAGAAGGCACAAGCAGGGCTAGTTGGCAGATCTCTTCCTCTTACCCTGGTGTCAGTGGGGCCAGCAGGAAGCTGACCCTCTACCCACACCCGGCATCAACAAGAAGGAATGAAGTGGGAGGAAGGACAGCAAACACTTCACTTCTCCCCTCCCCTGTGTCAAGAAATCTACTGGGGAGATGAACTTCCACTCCTACTAAAAAGCAACACAATGATATTAATGTTCCCACTTTTGGGGGAAGGTGTCAGAAGGGCCATAGGATAGCTGAACTTCTACTTGATCTGTCTGCAGTGAGGCAATGTAAGTGCCCACTTTTGCTGGGGTATCGTCAGTAGGGCCCAATGGAAATCTGTATGTAACCTCCCAGTCCTCATACTATGTCTCAAATAGGATGACTTCCTTCTAAAAAGTAATAATAAAATTAAATGGGATACAGAGTCATATAATAACTCACAATGTTTAGAATACAATGGAAAAATACTTATGACACCAAGAACCAGGAAATCACTGAATAAATGAGAAAAGACAATAAACATACACCAACACTGAGATAAAACATCTATTGAAATGATCAGACAAGGATTTTAAATAAGCTGTCACATAAGTGCTTCAATTAGCAATTATGTGTTCCTTGACAGAAATGGGAAAAATAGAAAATGTAAACAAAGAACTAGAAGCTATAACAATAAAAAAATATGAGAACAGTAGAACTGAAAACTACAACAATCAAAAAACTTTGCTCAAGAGTAGAGTGGAGATTACAAAGCATAGAATCATGAACTTAGAAGAGATCAATACAATGTACCACATGTACAGAGAAAAATAGACTGAGGGGTAAAGATGGGAAAACAACAGGATCTCTAGAACGTGTAAACAGTAACAAGAGCACTAACATTTATATCATCAAAGTTCCAGAATGAAAACAGAGGGCAAGTAGGACTGACAAAGTATTCAAAGAAATCATGACTAAAAATTTCCCAATTTTTTAGAAGACATAAACACAAATTCAAGAATCTGAACAAACCCAAAGAGGAAAAACGCAAAGATATCCTTGCCAAGACGCGTCATAACTAAACTTCTGAAAAGTAGAGACAAAAAAAATCTTGAAAGTGGACAGGCAGAAACGATGCATTACTTATTCAGAAACACCAGTTCCAATGACAGCATATTTCTTGTCTAAAACTCTGGAGTCAGAAGCATTGACATAACATTTTTCAAGTGCTAAAAGAAAAGAATGCTCAGCCACAAATTCACACTTTCTATATCCACTTTCTTGTTTGACTTACATTAATGGACTACTAACTCATCTTTCTATATCCGGGACTGCCATCACCCTTCTCCAAAAATCTAGTCACAGTATTTCCAGAGTGATCTTTCTGAAAATGAAACAAATTTTTCTTATAAAAATACTTGATTGTGTTATGAAACTTTTCTCTCTTCTAAGTTACCAGTTAAAATCCTTCAGTGGATTCCCATCTTTCTTGGAGTAAAATCTGACATGCAAACTCTCTTTGTCCTTTTGGGCTGCTGTAAGATTATGGTGCAGGTTGGGTGGCTCATAAACAACAGGCATTTTTTTTCTCACAGTTCTGGAGGCTGCAAGTGCAAGAATAGGGTGGCAGTATGGTCAGATGAGGGCCCTCTTCTGAGTCACAGACTTCTCATTGTAACCGCACATGGCAGAAGAGCTTAGGGAGCTCTGTGGGGTCTCTTTTATAAGAGCACTAATAACTTTATCATTTCCCAAAGGCCCCACCTACTACTACTATCACCTCCGGAAATTAAGATTTCAAAGTATAAATTTGGAGGGGAACACAAAGACTAGACCATAGCACTTAGTATACATACATGGACCATCCATGGTCTGGCTTCTACCACCCTCTCCATTGTCTTCTTTTCTTACACTCCAGTGAGCATTTCTTTTTTTTTTTTTTTTTTTTTTTGCGGTACGCGGGCCTCTCCCTGTTGTGGCCTCTCCCGTTGCGGAGCACAGGCTCCGGACGCGCAGGATCAGCAGCCATGGCACACGGGCCCAGCCGCTCAGCGGCATGTGGGATCTTCCCGGACCGGGGCACGAACCCGTGTCCCCAGCATCGGCAGGCGGACTCTCAACCACTGCGCCACCAGGGAAGCCCCAGTGACATTTCTTATACTGATTATGAATGGAACTCCTTTCTGGCCTGATCCTTAACCATTCATTTTCTGGCAAACATGAATTTATCTTCTCTTTTCCTCAAAAATTCACCCTTCCTTCATGTTACGTATCCATTTCCATTGCCTTCTACAGGAAGCCCTACTGATATCCCCCATATACTACTCTCCACAGCATGAATTAAGGTCTTACCTTGTCTTCCTATAGCACTATGTAATAATTTTTATGGTAACTATGGATTTTCTTATTTGAGTGTCACAATACATTGACTTCTAGGTGGCACGATAATGATTTTAGTAACAGTAACACTGGTGCCTAGTTTAACCCATGGCATACTTTAGGTGTTCAATAAATGTTTGTTTAATGAGTTAATGAATGAATGAATGGATGGTCAGTTTGAAATCTTAATCATGTTACTTTTCAAAAATCTGTTAAAAAGATCCCCACAGTTTTCCAGAAGATTAGGGACTTAGGATCTTCAACTTGATTTAATAGAGGAAATTTTTACTCATACATCATGCTTAAATGCCTCAAAGTAAAACCATTAACCCAGGAATTTAAGGTTACCCATTTGGACTTGGAAGCCAATAATTGATATCTCCTGCCCCGACTGTATTAGATGGTTTCAATGCTCCACTCATATCTCCCCAGCACTCATCATTCCAGTATATGCTGATAGACTCATGCTACCACCTGCAATTATCCACCTTAGGGCAGGCCAGAAATGTACAGGAGTTAATGTATCTGGGTGTAGCTTTCAACCAAGGACAGAGGGGACTGGAAGATAAGTACTTCAAGTTTCTCACCAATTCTTGGGATAACTCTGAGACATGTTCTATAGAGTTTCACAGAACTCCCCTGAAGTACTGGCAGCAGTTCCCTGCAGGAGTAATTGATTCAGTAATGCACCTCTGTTGGCTTCCTTCCATGCCTCCATTCTCAATTCCCACTCCACTTCTGAGTTTTCTGGAAGCACCTCCCAGATGAACAGTTTGCATTCAAATTATTGCCTCAGGTTCTGCTTCTAGGGGAATTCAATTTATAGCCTCCTAACAATCCAGTGCTCCTTACAGAGCCATCACTGGTACAAGTACCAAGGCATGGCACATTATGTAACACCCCTCCTAAATCCTAATATTTTTAAACAGATAGGAAAGAGCACGACCTTGAAGAGAAAAATCGTTTATATGAGAATGGCCAATGGATAAAGGGAAGGAGAGACAGTGCCATTTGTTTTCCATTAATGATAGTGTGAAATTTATGGGCAGATGGTCTAACAGGTGTGACTATAATTTGAGCCTGCTCCCTTGGTTACAGAAGACTGCTATTGTTATTATTATGGAAGCACAACCTCATGACTTTATTGCTTCACTTGATGTAGCCTTTTCCTTTACCCTTAAATCTTTCTACATCACTGAATTGCAGCCAATAGATTTATTTTCTCCCTATGGCTCCATCACAAAAAAAAGCCACACATGTGCACACACACACACACACACACAGAGTTTTGTGTATGCCAGTGCTAGAAAAGACAAGCTCATGGTGCATGTATGTGATGGATATTGTATATTACAGGTCTCTGTGAAATAGTTTTCTGCAGGTTCGTATGTTTATTTTATGAATAATTAACTTTAGTAAAGTTAATTTCCTGAAGATCTTGATGAAGGCTGAAGAAAGGAAGTAAATTTTAAAGAAAAAGACTTAGAAACTTGCCCTTTTTGCCCTCTCTTTGTGTCTTAATGAACAAAGGATAACTGGGCCTTTTTTGAAGTCTTTGCTTGAGTTGAAGACACAAAATGCAACCTGTACTTTTATCATAATATGTTCAGTTTATGAGTACACAAACTTATAAACTGTGAATTTCCCTAAAGTTATTATGCCATTTAGAAGATGTTTGCTTGGACGTTTACTTAAAACCAAACAATTGAGGTCTATATGTCCAAATAATTTCCTTCTCTCTTGCTGTCTCCATTTCAGTTTCCTGAGTTTCTGGGAAGGCCTGGTTTCCCCAAAGGAACGATTTCTGGTAGAATTCTGGAGGTCTGACCCAAGAAAAATAATCCAGTATAGCCAATGAATTGAGGACAAGAAGGTTTCCAATCAGGTAGGAACATTTAATCTCATACATTACAATCACCTTAAGTAAGGTGTGCTGATAGCTGGATATGATATAACTGCTTGGAAAAAGATGCATATCTAACCTACCCCACAAGGAAGCTGTTCTCAGTTGCCTTAGAGGTTGTGGTGTTTATCAGAGAGTGCCTTGGGGGAAATGAATACAATAACAGTATGATGCTTTTTGTTTTCATTTTTAGCTCATTGTTGCCAAGTACACTTGGTGATCTTGGTGCCTGTGGTTTAATCCCAGGAGGTTAGACATGTGGAACAGCACATTAACCCTTTTTAGTATTTTCTCCCAAGACAAATCATTTTTATAGGTTGTCTCCATGGTCTTCTAGTTGCTTATCAAAATTAAGCATCAAGTCTTCTAAGTGAGCAATAGCCCCAGTCAGTGTGAGGGAATCAGCTTGGTGCTTATTGGGGCACAAATTCTTGGTCTTGGCACAAAGTGGGTTCACATAGGGAGTTAGAAGGAGAAGAATGGGGCATGCGAAAGGGGAGTTCTGTGTTCTCATTTACCTATGCATGTTGAAACTCCACTAACAGTTTTATTTTCATTAGCAATTTGTGATAAAAACTTAGGGTAAAGGGAATAATGAAGCTGTCCCATTATATGGCAGGACAAAAGATAGTAGTGACATCAAAATCAGGGCCTACCCATCTCATTTGCAGTTATATACTCAGTGTTTAGCATAGCATTTGACCCCTCATCAGTATTCAATAAGAAGATGCCTGTTGAATGATTTAGGGATGAATTAATGAATGAAAAAAGTTAATATGGTAGAAAATGTGTTTTATCCTTGTATTTTCGTGTGTTGACTTCTATATTTCAAGACCCAGCACTGTAACTGACACATAGAATATAAGCAGTAAAATTTGCTGAAAGAATGAATGAGTCCCCACAATTCTAAGAATAATTTTAAGACCAACACAGACCCCATATCTACCAAGGTCTATGACAGAAGTATCCAGAGATGAAAGCCTGATCTCAGCTAGTGGTAGAGCTGACAGAATTTATCTAGTTTTAATAATTTACAGCTCATCCCATTACATCTAAGCATAGTACCTACGTGAGCCATACAATTAAATGTTGACTGAAAAAAAATGCACAACCTAAAAGTTGAGAATTATGTTTTATTTGGAGGACATACTGAGGACTTAAATCAGGAGACAGCCTCTCAGATAGCTCTGAGAGACTGTTCCGAAGAGGTAAGGGAGAGCACAGGATATTTAGGGGTTCTTGCAAAAAAAAAAAACCCAGGTATTTGGAACATCAAAAGATTACTGTTAATTAAAGAAACTAGACATCTTAATTTAATAAATTTAGCAATTTTCTATATATGGTGAGATGCAAGAATCTGGTCTCATGGAAATCATTCCCTTGAAATGCACTTTAATTATCTAGCGCCAGTATCCTGTTTTCTCCATCCTGAATCCCCTTAGGGTGGAGCATTGGGGGTGGCTTCAGTGGCTGATGGCTTGATGGCTATAACATCCTTTGTACTGATACCGCAGGCTACATTCTTTGTCCACGTAAATGACTTGAATATGGATAGTAAATCTGTGGATTTGCAAAACGTAATTCTTGGAGCATTTTTAGAAGGACAAAGTTAAGGGCAATTTCAGAATCACTAGCAGCTAAAATTGCTATTTATACTTTTCCACCGGTAGGTAGTAATCTGTTGTTGCTATCTTCAGTATTCCCAAGGGATAACAAAAGCCATTTAATTCTAGAAAGAAATGTAAAATTTAGCACAATGCAACTTCCATAAAACCAAACACACAAACACACACCCAACTCTCGCAGATATGAAGTAATAATCTAAAATAGAATCCTGGAACTAATTGCAAAAAAAGAGCAAATGTACTCATATTGGATTTTATTCTTTTATTAATGTTTGATATATATATATATATGTGTGTTTATTAATAAACTTCAGAGTTGCTATATGGAGAAATAGCTTTGTACCAATATTGTCTTTGTATGCGTTTATCAATAATGTATGAGATTGCCTCCTATGCTCCTTTTCCTTTATTCTCTTGCAGGCAGTAGATGTAGTTATCAGTTGTTTTTAAAATTTCTAGGCAGCCAAAGAACTAGTATCACTTAAATAAAGAAGGCAAATTGTCCTAAAGTAGGAACAATTTTCCTTCATTATGGAACATAAAGTCCTCCTATGAAGGGGGAAGAATTTCATAGCTAAAAGCTTTCAACTACAGAAGATTTATGAGTAACTATGTATGTTGTTTCAAAATGGACTCTCTATAATTAATGTCTAGGGGTTATCTTTGGTATATAATGGATTTTGATTTTTTAAATATTATTAGATAATATACAAAAGAATATATTTAATTGTATGTAAGTTATGAGAAATAATAAAAACTCCTGCAAACACACCACCAAAACTAAGAACTAGAATCAAAACTGCTGAGTCTTCTCTCTGTTCTCTACCCTGATCCCACCTTCCTGCTTTCACCAAAGAAATCACTCTGATCTTGGCTTTATGTTGAACATCCACATAATTTTTATCTGATTTTGCTTATTATTGAGATTTATAAAATTGATATCATACTTGAGTCTTCTGTGCTTGCTTTTTTTACTCAACATTATGTTTCTAAGGTTCATCCACTTTACTTTAACTAGTGTTCATTCATTTGTACTACTGTATAATATTTGATTGTATAAATACAAGAAAATGTGTTTATTCTATTAATGATATTTGGGTTGTTTGGGGCCTATTACGGACAGTACTTCCATGAACATTTATTTTAATGTTTCCTGGTACACATGTGCAAGATTTAACATAAGTAAAAGAGTAGACATACTAAGAGTAGAATTGCTGAGGTGTCGGGAATTCAAATATTCAACTTTAAAAATTCATGTCAAAATGTTTTCCAAAGTTATGGAATCAATTTTCAGCCCTTTTGCTCTATAGCTTCACCAGTTAGAATGGCCATTCTAGTCTTTTGTTCCTTGTATTAGTCTGCTCAGGTTGTCCTAGCAAAATACCTCAGATTCAGTGGCTTAAAAAACAAGAGATTTATCTTCTCACAGTTCTGGAGGCTGGAAGTCCAGGCTCAGGATGTTGGCAGTTTTGGGTCCTCCTGAGGCCTCTGTCCTTGACTTGCAGATGACCACTGCTTCCTTGCTATGTCCTCACATGGCCTTTTCTCTGTGTGTATACATCCCTCTTATCTCTTTCTCTTCTTACAAGGACACCAGTCATATCCGTTAGGGCCCCACCATTATGACCTCATTTAACCATAATTATGTTTTTAAAGTCCCTGTCTCCAAACAGCCACATTGGGAGATGGGGCATCAACATACGTATTTTAGGGAACACAATTCAGTCCATAACAATTTTAATTTATATTTCTCTAATTACTGATAGGCTGAGAATCCTTTCATTTGTTTAACAGTTGCCTATGTTTCCTATTCTGTGAAGTCCAGAGAATATCTTTTGTCCATTTTTCTACTGTTTATCTTTTTCCTACTTATTTGTATTGTTTTTTAAATACAAGCAAATAATCTTTGGTCAGCTATATATGACACAAATAAGTTATTTCATACCTTCTAACTTTTTTAATGTCTTTTGATAAATAGCGGCTCTCAATTTTAATGAAATCAAATTTATCTTTTAGCTTAGTGTCTTTTTGTTCTACTTAAAATGTCCTTCCCTAGTTTAATGCTACCCAGATATAGTATATTTTCTTCTGAAAGTTCTAGTGTATCTTTGTTTTATAGTCAAGCCATTAATGCACTTACAATCGACTTGTCTGTATTATCCAATTTCTTTGTTTTCTTATGAATAATTAAGTCTTCCAGGACCATTTTGGAATGAATGGATTTTTTAGGTGTGTCTGAGCTGTTCTTGACCATTCACATAAATTTCAGAATTGGCAATCCTGTAAAACCTCTATTAAGTATTTTTATTGTAATTGTATTGACTATATAAATTAAGTTGGGGAAAACTTACACCAATATGATGAGTCTTTTCAATCCATAAACAAGATGTACCTCTCCATTTATTTAAGACTTCTTTAATATCTTTCAATAAGGTTTCATTTTCTCCATAAATGTCTTGCACATTTTTATTTAGATTTATTCCTAGGTAGTTTTTTTTCCATTTTAAATAATTTTTAAGCTCTCTCTTTGTTCCTGGATTATAGAAATCCAATAGATTTTTGCATCTTGAGCTTATATCTAGCCATCTTGCTAATATTGTTTTTTAGGAAGAGAGAGGATTTTCTTAGCAAAGAGGAATAAATGTAAAATTAAGTAAAAAGGTTATGGGTCAGCTCTGGTCAATAGAACTTTCCATGATAATGGAAATGTTCTTAGTGCTGTCAAAAACTACAGCCATTAGTCACATGTGTTTTTAAATTTTTAAATGTAAGTTCAATAAAATTAAAATTTCAGTTCCTAAGTCAAACTTGCCCACATTTCAAGTATTTAATAGCCACTTGTGACTAATGGACACTATACTGGACATTGTATCTCTAGACTATTAGACTGTGAAGCCATGGCGTCCCGGGATTTTATCTTTGTCAATGGCATAGTGAGATCTTTCATGTGACAGTTATTCTGTTATTAAAAAGAGAAGTTACTTAACCTAGTCATCCCTAACTTTTTGAAATAATCCAACATAGCTTTCACCATCCATGAATTTCTTGAATCATATTTATGTTTCTAAACTATTTCTTGTATCAAGTGTTCACTTTGTACCAAGTTCATTGTCCTAAAATGGCACATACCAAAGTATCAAGAGGTTCCCTTATTCCTGATAAGCTGTGATGGGATGAAGAAGACCTTGTTACCCTGCCTGTCTGATTTTTATTATAATCAGATGTTAATCTGTATCAGTCTCCATATTCAAAATTCACCTTCAAAATTATATGTTATTTACATGATGGTTGTCTTTATTTCATTTAGCTAGTATCATGACCTTATAAATGCAGTTTTGGTCATTTTCTACTAAAACCTCATATTTATCTGTGTGGAAAAACATCTCTTACTTGTTTGCCCTCTTATAAACTCTTCCTGTAATTTAATCCTCATGAGCTTTATTTCCCCTAATTTTAATTACTTAATATTTTGTAAAACATTTAAGAGATCACTGGTATGCTCTTTTTTTCAATCATCTATACATTTAAACAGTGTGTTGCAATAAGAAATAGTACGGGTAATCAGAAGACCAGAGTCCTAGTTTTACCCGTAAAAATGAACTATATGTGCATTTAAATAAGTTTTATATAAGGTTTATTCTGATTCTAAAATTGCTATGATTATTTAGAAAATTATGTTTGAAATATGACATTATTCAAAACCAATAGAGGTTTGAAATCTATTAAAAATCTACAAAGAATTCAACTATTTCACCTTTTTCCCCGATTTGATATTAAACTGTAATCCTTCATCTTTCACTTACAGCATGCTGTAGCTGCTGTTGACACAAAGACAAAATATAATGTCTAAATATTGTGTACTTGTGTTTTAAATGAATACTTTTGTTTAAAATTGTCTTTTACATAGATTCTTGATTCCCTTTTCACAACGTTTCCATTCCCCATGCTACTGCAATCAATCACTCATGATAGAAAATTATTCTCTTTTCTGTTTGCTAAAGCTCTTTTTAAAATACCAAGTTTCAAATGATCATCAATTCAAGAAACTTTGGGAAATGAACCTCATAATTTCCAGAATGAATATTTTGTTTCACTGGCTACCAGGACACCATCCTCTCCTAGATTTCTCCCCTCCTCACTCACCATTCCTTGGCAGTCTCCCTTGGTGATGCCTCCCATCCCTCAACGTCTGTTAGAATGCCCTAAGGCTCATTCCTGGCCCCCTTCACTCTGCATCTACCTTAACTACTCATGAGTTTTAATCTAGTCCCATTACTTTAATGGGAAGATGACTTATGATTCCCCAATTCGTACTTCTAGCCCTAAGCACTCACCTAACCTCCAGACTCCTAATTCCAATTTCCCACTAAATATCTCCAGTCTATGCATAATAGACATTTCAAACTTAGCAAATAAAACTAAATATTTTGCTTTGATCCATCCATTGCACTCCCGTTTTTCCTGGCTCCATAACTCATCCAGTTGCTCAGGCCAAAAATGTTAGATTCATCCTTAAACTCTCACTTTCCCACAATTCCTGTGTCCAGTCCATCAGAAATTCTTGCCAGTCTAACTTGAAAATACATCCTGAATGCACCTACCTCTCACCTTACTCTTGCCGTCTTTACTTACTCCAAGCCATCATTGCTTGCCTCATCTAATGCAATAGGCAGCCTCTTCCACAACCTCCTTGCTTCCTCCCCTCTTGCCCCAATCCTTAGAGTCTATAACCAATACAATAGCCAGAATAATCACAAAAAAACATGAATCATATCACATTATTTTCCAAAACCTGTTCCCATCACTTTAGAATAAAAATTAAACTCTTTACCTCTCCCACATGCTTTATTCAGTATTTCTTCTGCCCTACTCTCCAAGCTCGTTTACTACTACTATTCTCTCACACACACATCCAGATTTTCTTTCTGCAGTGGCTTTCCCAACGTCAGGGCCTTTGCACTTGCTATTCCCTAAAACCTGGAAGATTTAAAAAATCTGTAAGATTCCTCCAAGCAAGATCTTAGAAGGTATTTACATTTCATTTTGTAGAGACATTTGGTAGGAGACATTTTTGCAAAAGATAGATACATTTTACTTTGGTGGCTATTCACACATCTGGCAATTTCCAAGTTGGTTAAATAACAAATGTGAATTGATGAAGCTAAAATAAAAGAACTGTAGTTGGTGAGACCTATGTGTTTGAACCGTGAACTTTGAGGAATTGTAGACATGCAAACTCCACCATGGTTTCAGTGTTAATGTGTGAGAATTAGCTAAGGTATTTTCCAAATACTCATTACTCTCTAAAGAGCTTCTGAGCAGCAAATCAGAACAGGGCCTGTGGACCCGAATTTTATCTAGTACCACAGTTGATTCTGTTGCAGGTGGTTTTCAGTCAGCCCTTTGAGAGACACCAAGCTGGGGTATTTGCCCAGATATGATTACCAATGGTCATGCAAGTCACCAATGAGATACAATCGAGAATCAACAAATGACTGAAAAGAGTGACAAAAGAAGAAGAGGATCCAGTAAGGACCAGTAGAGACACTATCCCAAGCACTCTTGGCTAGGAGTTTTACAAATCCATTCATATAAATGGATGATAGTTAACAGCCAAATGGCACTGCACATTTTTTTAAGTTGCAGAGTATTAAAGTGTATGGCTAAGCATCATAAGTTTTGTTAAATTATATTTTGGTTGCTATAAAATTAGGTGTACATTGTGTGTCATAGATGTAGGGATACAGATGTGTAAATATATGTCATTGTTTCAGTTCTTCAGCTGGTACTTCATAATGTCTTTGCAACTTCTAAATGAAGGGCCTCTTCAAATATTGTTTAGAAAGGAAAGATACCTGTTCGTCCCTGTCCACCTCCCTTTCTTCATCCCCTTCCTTGTCCCTTCCCTTTTTTTTATATCTTTATTGGAGTATAACTGCTTTATAGTGTTGTGATCCCTTCCGTCCTTGAACAAATTAGTCCATTAAGTGAGGTAAAATAACCCTTTGTCAGCATGGGGGAGGTGGGCATTCAAGGAACCAAATGACTTGGCATTGGGTCTCAGAGTCTGAGAAAGGGGAGAGGATGTCTGCATAAGGGAGCCTGGAGTTGACTGCTGAAGTCTGATTCGTGTGAAAGGGCATCCACATGAGGAAGTGGCCTTGGCAACCACTCTGTACAGATTGTCCTAACCCATGCCAGGTGGAGAAAATGTGTGGATGGGAAAGTGGCAGCTACAAGAATTTACTTAAATACAGGAAGATTGATCAAATAATTAAGGATATTAAGAATATGGTAATCAGTGTTATTTTAATATCTGTGGAGGGAGTTAAAATATGAAAAGGGCAAAAACTAGAATGAAAGGGTGTTGAAAGGGAATGGAGGATGTTAATGTGAGCACATGATTTTCAATATAGAGACATTATAGAAAAAATCATAGACTATATGTATGCATATGATAATGAATGTGTTTGTGAATATGTGTAAATGGTTATGAATATGTGTTTTCATATGTGTGTATGTATATATGTACATAAATCCCCTAGCTCTGCCTATTGAGAGTACCTGGGACCACTGCTTCCCAAGCGCAATGAATACACCTAGTGTCCAGATCTTGGTTTCTAAATACAGCTCTCCAACTGAAGGAACTAAAGCTCTTTGGAGAAATGGCTGATTCTAGAACCACTACAGGGAAAATATAAGATGACCCTAGAACATATTATTGTTTCAAGAAGTAAGGGATCAGCCATAAAAAGAAGCGAAATTGAGTTATTTGTAGTGAGGTGGCTGGACCTAGAGTCTGTCATACAGAGTGAAGTAAGTCAGAAAGAGAAAGACAAATACCGTATGCTAACACATATATATGGAATCTAAAAAAAAAAAAAATGTCATGAAGAACCTAGGGGTAAGACGGGAATAAAGACACAGACCTACTAGAGAATGGACTTAAGGATATGGGGAGGGGGAAGGATAAGCTGTGACAAAGTGAGAGAGTGGCATGGACATGTATACACTAGCAAACGTAAAATAAAGAGCTAGTGGGAAGCAGCCGCATAGCACAGGGAGATCAGTTCGGTGCTTTGTGACCTAGAGGGGTGGGATTGGGAGGGTGGGAAGGAGAGCGATGCAAGAGGGAAGAGATATGAGGATACATGTATAACTGATTCACTTTGTTATAAAGCAGAAACTAACACACCATTGTAAAACAAGTATACTCCAATAAAGATGTTAAAAAAAAAAGAAGGGAGATATCACAGAATAATTGGGAAACATCAAAGGATATAGAAGCCAACCTGAAGGGGTTTCCACTGGACAAATCTTGAACAATCTCAGCCTCAAAATAAATAATGGCAGAAATGTATTATAGTCAATTGAATAAAATAGGAGTCTATGAGTTCATACTGATTTAAATAATTAAATTGAGTAAATTATGTTTGATGAGGAACAGGATATTTACATAATTACAAAGTGCCTTACCACAAAATTTATTAATAATGAAGGAGAAAAAATAACTTTACAATGGAGAAGACTGGGTGATACACCTTAATCAAATGAGTAACATGATATTCCAGTAAGGTTACAAGTTAAAAGTTTGCCAAAATTGTTTGATAGGAAGCAGTGAGAAGAACAGAGCTTCACCACTGTGTTATTCCTGCCAACTACACATATCCTGAATAATCATGAGACAAATACAAACAGCTAAATCCTACAAAATAACTGATCCATATTCTTTAAAACTTTCTAGTTCATGAGATTCAAGGGAGGCCTGAGAAAATTTTCCAGATTAAAAAACTAAAGAGACAGGACAGCTAGATGCAACATGTGACACTGGGCTGATCCTTTTATTATGAAGGACATGATGGGGATAATTGACAAAACTTGAAAGGGGTCTGAGGATTAGTAGCTCTGTGGTCATGTGTCAGTGTTAATTTCCTTATTTTCATGATTATATTTGGATATATGTTTGTAGGAAATACTAGAGGATTTGGGGGAGACATTGCATTGTGTTAGCAACTACTCTCAAATGGTTTGGGAAATAAATTATTTTTATTGTCATTTCAATCTTTCTTTAATTTTCGAGATTGTTAAAAGAAGGCAAAAAAAGAGGAGTAACCCTCCTTTTCCTGGCGACTGCCATAGTTAAAAGCTCAGTTTACAATGGTGGTCAGTTTTTCAGTCTATTTGTGCTAATTTCTGTTACTAACAACATAGCATCTTATTTTCTATTTGAGGTTTTTGGATTTTTCCTAATTACGCTTTTGCTTTTTATTCTATCAAATGTCTATGAATTTGATAAAGTCCTCGGTATTAACACAAAATCAGTAAGATTCATAAAAATAAAAATAAGTTCTTGGAGAAATTTATAAATTTCTACCTGCATTCAAATTGGAGTAAGTTGGCAAGGAATTTATAAGGGGAAAATACTCTAAGGAGCACTCCCATTCAGAAACTCAAAATGGTTGCACGTGTTTATCTTGTAAGAGGTCTGTGATGAAACAGCAGGATGAAGGCTATATGTCCAAACTTAAATGCAATCTTTTAAATCACCTTTCATGTCAGGCCATGTAAGAACTGGGCAATTCAAGAAGTAAATTAGAACAATTCTTATTTTCAATAATTTCTTAGGTCAACACTTAGAATAACGAAAAACTTATCTTTAACTCCAAGAAATCTGGACAGTTATTAAAGCAAATGTGTTGTCCTACTGGCCTACACCTGGTTACAAACAGCAGTACGACTTCAGAAAACCCTGGACACTGAGTGGGCTTTCTAAATATAGCTTTTTCTTTCTATAAAGGTGTTTTACAAGAATGCTATCTTTTGTGAAAATGTGGCCTTTATAAAGGGTACACTAAGGTCTGTGACTTTTAGACCTAGAAAAGATTTGAAATATTTTCTTAGCCTGGGAATCCACATTTTAGAGGCATAGAAAGAGAAACCCAATGAAATTAAATATTTTGCCCACCATCAAATGGCAAACAAGTAATAACGACAGCACTCAAGCCTCTGTCTTCTCAATCCATTGAATGCAGCATAAATAGATTGCAATAACTGCTGGTTTTCACTGTCCCCAACACTACACTTCTTCTGTGCCTTATCCCTCTTCTTTTAAGAGGGATGACAACATTATCTGCAAACTTTATCTATAACTTTTTTTTTTAATTTTGCTGTTTTGTAAACTTTTTGTTTCTATGTTGAAAATGTGTAAGGACATTTACCTTCTTTCTTGAAACACCTTTGCCTGCATTTATCACATTTTATTGTTGAACTATTGTGTAGCAATAAGTACAAAAGCGCCTCTAGTAGAGGAGATAATATCAGAGGCAACAAGGTGTGTGTATGGGGGGGCGGGGTTAGAGTTGACATACCTTAAGGGAGATGAGGAGAGAGGGAAGAGAATAGAAAGTTTATTTATTTGAAAAAATATGGCAAGTTAGAGAATTTTGGCTAAACTTTATACAATATAGCTTTCCTTAACTTAAATTCCGGCTTAACTTCCACTCTTTACATTGCCACAGACTAGGGAATAAACAAAGCAAAAAGATCTTTGGTACCACCATTTTGTGTTAATTTCATAAAGATTTCTACAAGACTTTTAAAAAATAAATTGAAAAACGAAAGTCTAGTCTTTAGCTTATTTTCCCTGCATGCTTGCACTTTAATAAGTTGATAAATGGCATTTAAACTCAATAGTTATGATTAATTCTGTCCCACAATTTTTAAAAGCACTGGGGATTGTGTGCGTGTGCATGTGCCCACCTTTACAACCAGTAAAATAAAGTTCTTGATCCAAAAATTATTATCACTTAGACTATTGAATAAAATCAGATATGATAGAGGGGCCAGCTGTTGGTAGGTTTAAAAGTCACCCTAGGTGATGAATTCATGCAGCAGTGTTGCACGTCTCTCTTTAGATGAAGCACTTAGAAGTATAACCAAGCATGGATCTAATTTCATATCTGAGATGTGTTTTATTTAGAGTTCTTTGGCAAGTGCTTGCTCTATGTGTTTTTATAGTCTTTGGTTGTGCTATAAAAATGTCAAAATTATGAATTAACAGATATGCAAAAGTGAAATCCTAGAAGATAGGATAAACATGAAGTCCTCTAATTATCACTCAAATAAGTTTGGTTGACACAGAACTGGGAATCAGATAAAGACATTAATAATTCATAATGCTGAAGTTAAAATCTTCTAGTTACAGTACAAAAGAAATCCTCATTTGTACCACAAGGTAATGAATTCAGTACTTTTCATTTGTTAAACATTTGCTTATTACCCTGCACCGTGCATATAAAACTGTTCCCAAATTTGGAGGGCAAACAGGAAAAACAGACACTCTCTACCCTCAAGTTGTTTATACTGCAGTCAGTGAAATTTCTCTACTTTGAGATCTTTTAATTCCTCAGCTCATTGTAACATCTTCTTCAGATGAATTGTTTTTTATTTGTTAAAACCAATGTTTAGCACTTTAAATAGTTTCTTCAATGTTCCTGATAGTGAAACAGAGTCATCATGGTAATTTCCAATACTAATTATAGAGTTGATAGGAGAAATGCTCAAGATTGATAGTAAAGTGATTTCGATAATCTACAAAATGTCTTGAGGTTTCCCAGATAACAACTTGTCTCCCAGGCAAAAATGCGCTTATTATTTATATTCCAAGCTTATAAAAATGTTTGTACTTTAATCATATAGAGATTTTACAACATCTTTTCATTCATATTTTAAGATATTTTGTTCAGTAGATTATCTCATTTAGAAACTATTGATTTATATATACATACTATGTAAATATTAGTATACATTTCTCAGTGACTAGATTAGTGCTTTCTTAACTACTTAAATTTGTTTAATTCATATTGTTGTTCTTCAGCATTTCTTTTACTCACTGGAGCCTATCCTACTGACTTCAAAAGGCCTGAAAAATCTGAAAATCCCATTTAAAGTAACTGTATGGAAAATCTTTAAAATAACGTATAATAATGGTAGAGAAGAAGTGTATTTAACATTGTGCTGAGATTATTCCATTAATAAAGAGATTAATCAATAATTCTAATATTCAGACATATAATAAAAATGAAAAACAATCATAATACTGAGCAATGACATTTTCAATAAAGGGAGATATTAAATATTGTACAGGAAACTAGAATCTGCAAAGCAGACAAGTTGGCAATGATTATACATATATTTAAAATATGTTGAAACAGTCATAGACAGTTTTTCTTTTTGGCTGAAAAGAGGCATATTGAAGTGTTTAAGCACTACTTCAACTGGAATAGATATTTAGACACTATACAGAAAACACATGATTGCAGAAGAGCAGATATTAGCAGGTGTGTGAATGTGTGTGTCTTTTTTTTTTTTTTTTTTTTTTTTGTGGTACGCGGGCTTCTCACTGCTGTGGCCTCTCCCGTTCCGGAGCACAGGCTCCGGATGCGCAGGCTCAGCGGCCATGGCGCACGGACCCAGCCGCTCCGCGGCATGTGGGATCTTCCCAAACCGGGGCACGAACCCGTGTCCCCTGCATCGGCAGGCGGACTCTCAACCACTGTGCCACCAGGGGAGCCCGTGTGTGTCTTTAATTAATGTATTTTCATTCATTCAAAAAGGAGAAGAATACCAAATTTACTTTAAAGGTGGCATTGTGATATGTTAAAGTTCCATTCTTAGACTTTTGCTGCTGTTGCTGTTCCTTTAGTATTCACCAAAGAGTACCGTCCTGTCATTTATCCAAGTTAGAAATCTAGGAGCAATCCTAGGATTCTCATTATAGGGTCCACTACCTTCATGCTCCCCCCTCAATAAGTAACAAATTCTTGGCTCTCCTATATAGGAAAGCTCTCTCCAATGTACGCCTGCTCTGTCACTCTCCGGGTCCAGCATCTCTGCCTCAGCCTCCCATTGAAGTCACTTCTAGTTCATTCTGTGCAGGGCCATTTTTAAACCTTCCTCAGTCCTAGGCAATTGCCCTTTTAGAAGCTTTACCCTAAATGTTATCAAATGCATTAAAATGTGCCCAAGTCACATATCCAATATAATTTATAGATAAATA
The DNA here is from genome assembly GCF_964341445.2 of Mesoplodon mirus. Classification (NCBI taxonomy): domain Eukaryota; kingdom Metazoa; phylum Chordata; class Mammalia; order Artiodactyla; family Ziphiidae; genus Mesoplodon; species Mesoplodon mirus. The sequence continues at coordinate 84,109 of NW_028295125.1, read as the reverse complement.
TATGAAAGCTGAGTAACATTGCTGTTGTAGTAATATTAGTTGAAAATATTAATTACACAGGTTTTGATCTCAATTTTGCAGATTTGTTTTCATATTCTGGAGCCATTTTTTTCAGGTTCCAAACAATTTTCTAAGTCCTTCTCAAACTCCTAGTCCCTAGTGAGTGTGCTTTTACTGTCACAGGGTTGAACAGCCCAGACAGCAAGATGTCTGAAGATGAAGACCATCACAGGGATGAGTAAATCAGATACGTGGAAGTTGGAATGCAAAGTGTTTGTAGAAAAAAATATACAAATCAAGGAAGAAATTGCAGTGTCAATTAATATGATGTATATCAGATGATAGTATTAAAAAGCCAGGTGAAAAGAAAATAACTTAATAATGTACATATTTGTCTGATTGTTTACTAGTGATATACTGCTCAGTGTAAGGTGAGAACCTCAGATATTATCTTCTGGAAAAAAACCCTTTAAGCCCTAACACTTTCAGTTTATAAATTTCCTCTCTAATAAATGAGGAATAAAATAATTTACAATAAATTAATTATTTTCTCTTCTGAAGGTACCAATACCACAAATTCAGTCAGAAGATGGATCAAGTTTTTCATACATTTCTCTCATTTCACATTTTTTAAATAAATGAGACTATATTTTGTCTAATGACTACCAGAACAACTATCTGGAAACTGTGACTTCATTATATGTGAGAGAGTATTTTAGGAGATATAGATGTATATTTAGATGGAGATATAAATACATAGCATATATACACAATATTTAATCAGACACAGGAAATGTAGGATAGCTCCAGAGTGGTACACCCTATGTTCTGAGCTGCTCCGAAATGCAGTTCCTTTTTTTTTTTTTAACATCTTTATTGGAGTATACTTGCTTTACAATGGTGTGTTAGTTTCTGCTTTATAACAAAGTGAATCAGTTATACATATACACATGTTCCCATATCACTTCCCTCTTGCGTCTCCCTCCCTCCCACCCTCCCTATCCCACCCCTCTAGGTGGTCACAAAGCACCCAGCTGATCTCCCTGTGCTATGTGGCTGCTTCCCACTAGCTATCTGTTCTAATGGGAGTTCTCTGGGCACAAAGGGCACTATTTTCTGTAATGAGATTAGAAGAAAGGATTTGCTAATAATTGCTTCTATAGCAACTAAAAATCTTGGAATCCCACCTTTCAGCATTTTGAAAATCTTAAAGGGGATGTTGTCAGTAACAAAAAAATTGAAGACTGATTATGTATTTAAATTAATGATTCTTTAAATTCATCTGCCCTTTCATCTTTTAAATTGATTCATGCTTCTCAGAAAATAAAATATGCTAATCCATATATCATTTTTCCACTGCGTAGGGCAACTATATCTAAAAACAAAAATACTATCATTTTACTTTCCTTTACTCTATTCCTCCACAACTTGTGTTGTACTTTCATATTTTCTTTTCATTCTGCTAGTGAGATATATATACATATATGTATGTATACATATATGTATATATACACATAATATTTAGATTTTAGATATTTGCATTATGCAGGGCAATCCATAAAATGGATAGATGCTTCATTTTAATACCATTGAATACAATTTTCATAATTTTATACTTTAATTATTTTTGGAAGCACAAACCAGAAAGGGTAAAGCAAACTTGAAATGGAAAAAGATGACCAAGCTGGCATTTTGCATTTCAGACTTTATATTTGGACTACTCAGTGGGACAGATTATAATAACAAAATTTTGCTTTTGCACGGAGGTCAATCTTTGTTTCTGCATTGCCTCATCTCTTTTAATCCCATCCAGTTTATTTTTCATCTCAGAAACTATATTTTTCATCTCTAGGAACTCAATTTGGGTTATTTTTATATCCTCTATATGTCTATTTAAGATGTTGATGCTTTCCTTTAAACTTTTTGAACCTATGAAAATTAGTTATAATAACTGTTTGAATGTCTTTGTTTACTGATTGTACCATTTTTCAGTCTGTTTTCATTAATTAATTTTTCTCCTTGTTATGGGTTATATTTTCCTTCGTCTTTGCATCCCTAGTAATTCTAGATTGCATGTCAGATATTGTGAATTTTACTTTACTGGTTGCAGAGCGTATTTGTATTTTTTTTAAATATTTGTAACTTTGCTCAAAGAGGTAGTTAAGAAATAGTTTGATCATTTTGAGGCTTCCTTGTAAGCCTTATTAGGCTGCAAGTGAAACAATTTAGTCTAGGGCTAATTTGGTCCCACTACTAAGCCTATACCCATTGAATACTCTGTGTATTGAATACTCTAGTTGATGCTGCATGTATTAAATTATATCAAAACATATTTGTATAATCTTAAAGCAATAAATGCAACACATAAAAATATAAAAAAAATAATAATTAACTCTTATTAAATAAAACAAAAATGTTTTCTTCTAGTAATTGTAGTATTTTAACATATTTAAATACTGCATCCCTATGAAATTCATTTTGTTAATAAATATGAAAAGAGAATCCACCTTTATTTTTCACAGGTGACCAGGGACTTGTTCAAACACCAACATTTAACTGTATTACACAAAACATTATGCCACTGGTTTTTATGGGTTATCATTATAATTAAAGCTTTATACAACCGTTGTCTTGTGCTGTTTGTTGCTCAATGTCTAAAAGTATTGTTTAATATATATATATTTTTTTACTTTTAGCAGTTTAAGCCAGGAGAGTAAATCCATTTCCTATTACTCCATCCTGTCCAGAAGCACAGGTCTTAAGTGAAATTTAATACCAAAGAAACAGTTCCAAATTTTACAACGGATCTATCACTGGTTGTTAGCATATCTTCCCACACCCAAGACACCAAGATACCTTCTACTCACTGTTAAAGCTTTATGATGAGCAAAACTTCCACCACTGTGCTTCCTTAGCATGTGAGTATATTTTTAATTTACTGGTTATATATATTCTCTAATTATCCATTATTTTGTCCTTCTTTTTGATTAGATATTGATATCCACATTTTTTTTTCTAATAGCTCACAGAAATTTCTCTCATTAACAACACCAATAGAAATAACAATAAAAATCGCCTTGGGGGACCAAATTTATATCACATTATCAAGTTTTTATTTTGCTCCCATAAAACTTCTGCAAAATACAACCACTGTCTATCATCAGTATCATTAGAACAAAACCAAGTCATTCTAATCTCAAAAGCACAATATTTTATTTAACTTAATAAATTTCACATTATAAAAATTTTCTCATAGCATCATCCTTAATTCCTCAGTATTCACTAATATTGGGGGATTCTTCTTTCAGTTGAGACTAAGGAAGATTTTATTCATCTCTACAACCTGGTATATATATGTACAATGTTTGTCAAAAGGTGGATATTCAAAAAAATTCTTGACTAAATTACGGTAATTCATGTGATCAGTTCTGCAGTTCTTAAAACTTTAAATTACTTGTTAATTCTAAGAGAAAGTCAGATACTTTTTAGAAGGATTTCCAAACCATGCTAAAGTGTCAGCCTTCATTTCCTTGTGTGAGGGAAACAGGAGAGAAGTAGATGGTTTTAAAGTTCTCCAAGCTTCTGTGTCCTTTATACATCCACAATTTTAATCCTTATCATTTTCAAGATTTGCTAAATTATTTGAGGTGATCCATTCTCTTATTAAAGTTACATATTTTATGTCACATACTGAGCATATTAACAAATAACTTACTGATAAATGACAATGCCCATAACATCAGGTTAATCTGATTTCCATGAAATGAGCTATAACTTCAAGAATATTAATTCATCTAATAAGGGTGATGATTTACCTAATGTTGCCTAAACTATTTCTCTTGATTATTTAAGAGAGTTTTCCTAGGGGAAAATAGCTGGGAAGTCTATAGAAAAAAAAAATACCACCATGATTAATTTAATTCCAGTCTAAAGGACTCCATATATAATGTATTTGAGAAAACCAAGTCACTATTATAGATTCCGATAAATGGTTGTATATATGAGATATTTTTAATGTAACCCAAATTATAAGAAATAGTTTTTTGGTATAGAAGCAACCACTCTTTTACCTAAAGGAAAATATAAAATCTGAGTTCATTGAAAATTTGCCTCATTGCCCTCTGTTAGTTTGTGCCTGCCCCATCCTTAGGGGCCCAGTTAAGGACTATTCTATCATCCATACATCAGAAGAGAATGTCTGTGTTCTATGTTGATAGTCAGTCTAAACAAATATTTATACAGTTGAGATCAGAGATATAAAATGTCAGTTCCAAATCCACCCGTGATGGCACATATACCAGACAGATGACAAAGGTTATAAAGGCCTGTGAAATACTTGAATCATATTTTGCAACCCTTGAAAGAATTCAAGTTGGAGATTAGCAGAAACCAGGCTCAGTTCTGTCCATAATCCCCTTTATCTGTCTTCTAGCCAACAATAGGAAAACCTGAAGCCAAGCTGACAAATAGAGTGTGAAGGGCCTTCTACTGCATTTAAGAAAAAACTGAGACTTGCTATAGGTAGAAATTATCTTTTCTATTACTATTATTGTTGATGTTGTTGTTATTCATAGAAATAATGGAAAAAAATCCCTAAATAACATTATTCTGCTGGATTCTTTACTATATGCAACACAATAAATTAACTCGCTTCATATTACACTGGGCATATAACATGAAAACATGTGCAGAGAACAGAAATCAGTATCTGTACAGACAAATGCCCCTGTGATAGAGAAATCTATTATTTTAAGTCCAGACAATTAGATCTATTAAGGTGTAAGAGTGTTTCAGTACAGTCTTGCTAAAAGTAAATCGAAAAAAAAAAGGAAAACTGATGCCAGTTAGATACAAAATATAAGATTATGCTATGTATATGGGACAGGATAGAACTCTGAATGCACTCACATGTAGGGAAAGCAATATTAGTGACAAATCAACTAATGTCCTTATTGAGCATAGACGTTCCAAGAAGGGTGAAGAGTACTGTATATTAGATGTAAGACTCATAATATTCAAGTTAGTTGTAAAAGAAACAAGGTAAATGCTTTCAGTCAATAGGATAGGCTGAACTGATATTGAGAATCCTTTCTTCCAACCTGAACACACAGTTTGTTATACTTGTGTTTTCATTTATATGTTGCTTTTACATGTAGCAGCACATAAAAAGAAAATGAACAAGCTTATAAAAAATGGGGGGATCCCCAGTCTCAGGATTTAAGGAGAAAAAACAAATTCAACATTAGAATAGTGAGGAGGAGTTGAAACCAAGAAATTCAAGGGGGCCCTGGAAATAATAAGCCTTGTTTTTGAGGGCTGGCTTTAAATATCTGTTGTCTTATCAGAAAACAGGTAGATGCTGTTGTCTTATCAGAAAACAGGTAGATGCTGGAAAACAATAGAATAATATCTTCAAAGTACTGAGCACATATAGCTGTCCAAATTAAAATTCTACACTTCATTTTCAAAAAACTACTCAAGAACAAGAAGTAAAGAAATTTTCATTCCTAGACAAAGAGGAATTACCACCCACAAACTGTAACAACAACAACAACAAAATGACTAAAGCAGTAGCAGCAGCTATTGGAATTGTCTGAAGGCATTAAAAAATATTCTGATGCCTGAAGCCAATACTTGGAGATTTTTTTTTTTAACCAAAGTGATCTAGGCAGTGTTTCAATAATGGGAGCTTTAAAGGGTTCTCACATAATTCTCATGTGTTTTAGGCAAGATTGGAGACCATTGTACAAAGAATGTTCTTCAGTAAGGAAGAAAATAAGCATAAAAAGAAGTAGGAAGGTGCACTGAACAGTGACCAGCAAAGAAATTTGTAATGTTGGAATGAATCTGAATAACGGTTGAGTGTAAAAAATAATAGCCAATGGGGGTGTGTACAAAGTAAAACTAAAACACTAGATAATATACTGAAATACTGGAGATCAGATTTAAAATTTGAGGGGTCCATGAACCGCTTAGGAGGAAGATGAGATAATTAGTTTTAGACTTTTTCAAGTTAGACATATATGTCAAATTTTTCAGAAAACACTAAAAATGAAGACTTCATATATGATTCATAAAAAGGTAGACCATAAAAAGAGAATGAAAAATGTGTTTAAACGAAGTTAGTACCGGGAGGAATAAAACATGGAAAAATAAAGGAGAAATAGATCAATAATCACAATACATTTGATCACAGAGACAATAAAAATAAATTTTAAAATTCCAGTTTATGCTGCTTACAAAAGACATATATAAACTATTTTTAAGATGCAATGCAATACTTCACTCGAAGTAATTAATTATATACATGATAAATGATTTTTAAGATTACATATTTGGCATGATGACATGTATATAAATTTTTAAAACTCAAAGCAATCATGTGTTTTTCATGGATTCATTTGCATATAGTAAAAAGTTCAAGCATGGATTCAAAGTATTTATATTCAATTCATGATACCAGTTATCTAAGAAGAGGAAAAATGGGACTGAAATGAGAATAGAGAGGAGAGAAAAGAAATGTGTGTGTATCTGTGTGTTTGCGTGTGTGTGTGTGAACACATGTACAACAAATATGTGCTTCTTTCACAGCATGATTCACTGTATTCCATCAAAATATTAATAAGATTTCATACAATATGGGCATCTCTGCAGAAATTAAAATTGTCACATGCTTATGTGTATTGGGCAATGAGCTCACCTTACTATTTCCATCCATTCTTCAATTAAAATCTAGAAATGTGAATGGGCTGTTAGAATTTAGTTAGTGAGCCAATTATCTTTACAGAACATGCTAGTTATGCACAGCTTTTCCTTGGCTTAACTATGTTTTCAAATAGCAGGCATTCATTTTACGTCTTTAATTGATGGCTATCACACACAATTAGTTTGAAATTTCTTATCAATATGCTTGAAATATATTTGGTTGAATCATTGGAGTAATCTTTTTTGAACTTACCCAAAAGTATGTGTTTAGCCTTCCTAAACACAGTGGCACATTTCCAAATACAAAGTAGTTGCATTAGAATTATTCCTAATATGAAGTCATTCAATATTTGTGGCAACAAATTTTCTCTTGAAAACTTAGCTTCCAGATGGAAGAAAAATAAGGGTAGAAATGTATTTAAAGGCAAATTTGAAGATGAGAAATCAAAATTCACATTCCATAGTGAAAGAAAAAGGGTTAGTAATTACAGAGAGAAAGGCAAATACAATGCAAAAATTATTGGAACATATTTTGCTCAATTACAAACAAACTTACGTGGTAAGTTGTAGCTTCCATTATTGCACCAATTTGTAGCATATTTTAATATTTTCAGTTTGAAAGGAAAATTTTAAAAAGTCATCTCTTGTTTTTTTAGAAAGTATCTAGAGTGGTTGAAGTGAAATAACTTTCAGAAAATGTGTTAAAATGGGGCTACAAAAGACTTAGGAGGACATAAGCTTGGTTCTTATTATTGACAGTTTGCAAATCAGCCATGGGGATACACATTATTTCCAATTTAAAATGAATGATGATTCTATATACATATATATGCATCTTATCATATTGATTATAAACCAAGTAAAATCTCATGAAATCTAAGTATGTTTGAAAAACTTAAACCTATTTTTATGTTTTTCCAAACACTAGAAAATGAAAGCAATTTCTGTTGTTTGTCATTTTCTTTTGGACTCTCTTGGCTTCCTGAAAATGATTATGTCAAGATATTGGAGAAATATTCATAGGAAGCAACAGAGGCCATGAGAATAGAGACCTACACTGCTTCCTCATTAGAAAAAATAAAACAAAAATTCCTGTCTATCCATTTCAACTTACACTCAGGGATGCTTATAATATAGAATTTGAAAGTTGAATACATACTAGTTGTCAAGTAGTCAGCCCTGTTGATTATTCATGCATTCCCTTCTAAGTATGTTGTTCTTAGAATTCAGAGGGGTCCTTTAATCACACCCCCCATCTTGACTACTCACATCTCCAGATTTTCCTACTTCACGGCATATTGGTGTTTAACTTATTAAACAAATATTTGTTGAACAATTACTATGCATGCTAAGCAAAGGGGATCAAAGATGAATGAATATTCATTTGTCTTTAAGGAGACACAGTCTACTGGAGAGAGGCAGAACTGTGAGCAGATGACTGCATAAAGAGGCAAAGTCAAGTCTTATTTATTCAGAGGAAGAAGTCCCCGTGATCAAGCAACAAGTAAAATCATTTCAGTGTGCAAGACATGGATTTGTGATTGAAAATGCACAAGCATATTTATTATCCATCATAGATGATCACTTATTATAATCAGTGAGATTTCTTAATGGCACAGCATCTAGAGGAGGACGTCATGCATGAACCTGTCATATTCAGAAAGTAAGGAAGTGGCACAGTGGGAACAATTCAGGAAAGTAAATAAACATGACAGTAGATTTAAAATCTACTTTAACTGTTCTTACTATCATTAATCTATTTGGGCAAGTAGTAGTTTTCATTGATGTTAGCATTTTTTCATCCACGACTTGAAATCAGACATTAAATATTAATATTATAAAAATGTTACTAATTGAATTCATTCACAAATTTATAAAAATAGATCAGCACCAGAGACCTATTTATTGGAAACAAAGTAGGTAGAACAATGAAACTCATTTATAGTTCCTCCTCAACCAAAGTGGACAGAAGTTTTATATGTAGAGGTCAATCCTGGGCCAGAGGCTATTTAATATTTTCATCAAGTCTAGGATGATAGAAAAGCATGTGGATTTAGTCATTTACAGTTCTCTTTAGTTGATAAGACTGATTAATACTTTGTCAAGATCAAAATTCAACATGACCGTAATATGACCTTGACAAATTGGAGAAGTGGTTTAAAACAATGCAATTTAATAAGTCTAAGGGTCAGATATGGGCTTTAAAGGGATTGGGAAGGAAATGGAAATTATAATAATGTAGGTGATACCATGCCAGTGAGAATGCATTTGTGTGTGTAATATAATATGTAACAAATAATATTGAGTATGACTTGAGTCAAGAATATAGCAATAGCTTTTAGTTTTTTTCTCTCTCTCACCATGGCATAGTGCTTACTCACTCACAAATATTTCTAATACATGTCATCAAAATTTCATCATTAAATCCTGTATCCCTGCTGATAAAATTAAAAGTAATTCTAAGATATATAAATGAAGAGAAGGGTATAAAGGTACAAATAAGTGGGTGAATATTAATGAAATTACTTTGTATTGTGCTTTACAAATACGATTTATGCATTTATCTTGTTACTAACACATTCATTCATTCATTCATTCAGCAATCATTACATATTTATAGAACTTCTACTATGTCCCAGGCACTGCATTAGGTGCTGGTAATACAAGGTGTGGAAAAGCAAGCATTGTCCATATTTCTTAGAGCCTGCAGTCTAAAGAATAATTACTAATTGTAGTAAATATAGACAAGGTACTATGAGCCATGGGACAGGGAGCCTTTCTCACCTGGAAGGATGAGGAAAGGCATCCCTTGTGAAATGTCTTCTTAACTGAAGTATGACGTAGGTAGCCTAAGGGGACAAGGGAGTAAAGGAGTAAGTATTTCTTGCAAAGGGGAAAGCAAGTGTTAAGAATTTGAGCTTCAAAAAAGGAATGCTTCACGTTGATATTACAGTCTCAACAAATACAATTAAATTTCTGGTTGTTAATACATTGCATAAAAGTGGAGGAGTGGATTTCTGCCAAAATTAGGGCATATAGTTAGGATTAGAAATGTGCTCTGTGTTATCAGTGACTTTAACATTGCAGTGAGACTGGGAGAAAAAAACGTACAAAGAGGCTATCCTCTGGACCCAATGGCACTGATGTACATCAAGGCTTTTGCTGAAGTAGAAAACCTGCTATTGATATTGAGATGCTCTTGAATGAAACAATGACTTCAAATAAGAGTTCCAAACTGAAACTCAGAAAGACCACCAATCTGACATGACTTAAATTTGAACTGCTTCTCAGATAGGCAATTTATACTTTGGGGTAAATGGAAACTGGGCTTGGTTTCACTAATGATATCAATGACATTTTGCTATTAAATTTGGTTTAATATTTTCATTTTACAAATCCCTAACTTCAAAAACTCTCTAAGGGAAAGTAAGGGGAAAAGGATAGGACTAACTTGTTTAGTTACATTACCTTGAATTTTACATTTAAATTGAGCTGCGCTATCTCCACCAATGCTTGACTAGAAGCCTGCACAGTGAGTAGTTGTAATGGAGGAGATTGACTCATTTTAATGGCCACATCTGATGGATCTCAAAGAAATTCAGGTAAAACAACTCTCTGCATAGTTCATAGTCAACTATTTATACTTACAGAAAAATGCCAAAGCCTAGAAAACTTTAAATGGTGGATAATCAGCAACATTCACATTTTTCCTTGAGGTTTTCAGGATTGTACAAACACATTTAGGCTTTGAAAGACACGTTTTGGAACTTTACTGGAGGTATTCTAAGAAATACCTTCATGTTAAAACAATCTCCAAATATTTTAGGAATAACTAGTATCTCTCTGTAAATAATTCATGCCTTAATTAATTATTATCATTGTTAGAAATTCATACTGAAGTATTTCAGAAAAAGATGACATATTAAGAATGTGACACTGCTTCCATGTCATATAAGAGCATGAGGATATCTCTATTATGAAACTCACTGCATTTTGCTACAACATTTTTGTCTATCTTCTCTTCCAGATTACAAGCTTCTTAAAAAATAGACTGTGCACAGATCTAACTTTCTGGCCTACATTTGCAGCACTGGAGACTACTATTGAAATATTAATTCAAAGGATATTTTAGAAAACATTATAGACAGAACTCTACCATAAAAGAGCATATATAAATATAGCATATTTTCTGATGTTATTGAATCATCTTAAATATTGGTTAATGCAAATTTCAATCTCTAAGGCACTTCTACAACATACCTGAAAAATGATCGTCATCTTGTACTTGAATGTCCTCACTGAGAAAGAAATTGCCAACTCAAAATAAGTTTATTTCATTTTTAGGAAGCTCTAATTGTTAGAAAACTCACTCTTAAAATAAGTTAAAATCTCTATTCCTCAACTTCTATGCATTTTCTTGGTTTTTAAATTAGGGGCAACTTGATCTTTTTTTGATTTGACAGCTCTAACATAGCTAAAGCTGGCGTTCAGGTCCTTTGCCCACTTACCTACTCTTCATAATTATTTTATTAAAAGAAATATATTGTGGTATAATATAAAAAATATACTAACTTGAATGTCCACTTTAATGAATTTTGACAAATGTAAATATTTTGTAACTCTGTTTCCATCAAGGTAGACAATTTTCCTATTACCCCCCTTTGCAGTTTTCCCTTTCCTCTTTGCAGTCACTCTCTACTCCATATTTGATACAGGCAACTGCTGATATGTTTTCTGTCGCCATAGATTCATTTTTCCTTTTCTAGAAAGTCATATAAACAGAAACATAAAGTACATACTCTTGTGTGTCTAGCTTTTTTCTCAGCATAGTGTTTCTGAGATTCATCCTTGTTGCATTCCTCATAATTCTATCCTTCTACTGCTGTATGATATGACATTGTATGGATATACCACAACTGGTTCACCCATATAAATCTTGTTGGAGATTTTCTGATGATGGCCATTCTGACCGGTGTGAGGTGATACCTCAACGTAGTTTTGATTTGCATTTCTCTAATGATTAGTGATGTTGAGCATCCTTTCATGTGTTTGCTGGCAATCTGTATATCTTCTTTGGAGAAATGTCTATTTAGGTCTTTTGCCCATTTTTAGATTGGGTTGTTTGTTTCTTTGATATGGAGCTGCATGAGCTGCTTCTAAATTTGGGAGATAAATCCTTTGTCAGTTGCTTCATTTGCAAATATTTTCTCCCATTATGAGGGTTGTCTTTTCGTCTTGTTTATGGTTTCCTTTGCTGTGCAAAAGCTTTGAAGTTTCATTAGGTCCCATTTGTTTATTTTTGTTTTTATTTCTCTAGGAGGTGGGTCCAAAAGGATCTTGCTGTGATTTATGTCATAGAGTGTTCTGCATGGGTTTTCCTCTAGGAGTTTGATAGTGTCTGGCTTTACATTTAGGACTTTAATCCATTTTGAGTTTATTTTTGTGTATGGTGTCAGGGAGTGTTCTAATTGCATACTTTTACATGTACCTGTCCAGTTTTCCCAGCACCACTTATTGAAGAGGCTGTCTTTTCTCCACTGTATATTCTTGCCTCCTTTATCAAAGATAAGGTGACCATATATGTGTGGGGTTATCTCTGGGCTTTCTATCCTGTTCCATTGATCTATATTTCTGTTTTTGTGCCAGTATCATATAAATGCTGGAGAGGGTGTGGAGAAAAGGGAACCCTATTGCACTGTTGGAGGGGATGTAAATTGATACAGCCACCATGGAGAACTGTATGGAGGTTCCTTGAAAAACTAAAAATAGAACTACCATACGACCCCGCAATCCCAGTACTGGGCCTATACCCTGAGAAAACCATAATTCAAAAAGAGTCATGTACCAAAATGTTCACTGCAGCTCTATTTACAACAGCCAGGACATGGAAGCAACCTAAGTGTCCATCATCGGATGAATGGATAAAGAAGATGTGGCACATATATACAATGGAATATTACTCAGCCATAAAAAGAAACAAAATTGATGTATTTGTAATGAGGTGGATGGACCTAGAGTCTGTCATACAGAGTGAAGTAAGTCAGAAAGAGAAAAACAAATACCGTATGCTAACACATATATATGGAATCTAAGGGAAAAAAAGGTCATGAACAACCTAGGGGTAACACGGGAATAAAGACACAGACCTACTAGAGAATGGACTTGAGGATATGGGGAGAGGGAAGGGTAAGCTGTGACAAAGTGAGAGAGTGACATGGACATATATACACTACCAAACGTTAAATAGATAGCTAGTGGGAAGCAGCCGCATAGCACAGGAAAATCAGCTCGGTGCTTTGTGACCACCTAGAGGGGTGGGATAGGGAGGGTGGGAGGGAGGGAGACGCAAGAGGGATGAGATATGGGAACATATGTATATGTATAACTGATTCACTTTGTTATAAAGCAGAAACTAACCCACCACTGTAAAGCAATTATACTCCAATAAAGATGTTTAAAAAAAAATCTTGGATATTTTGGTCATATCCAGTTTTACCTATTATGAATAATGGTGTTACACATTTTTGTGAACAAATTTGTGTGACCTAAGACTTCATATCTCTTGGATAAGTATGAACTATTAGGTAATTGCTTGGTCATATGCAAATGTATATTTAACTTTAAAGCTTTCATGCTACAAGCCCATTAACAATGTATTCATGTTTCTCTAGGTCCACACCAAAACTTGATATTAACAGTTTTTTAAATTTTAGACATTATAGTGGTATGTAGTGGTATCTCATCATAATTATAATTTGTACGTCTTTGATGGAGCAATCTCTAAATATATATAAATTATATATACTTAATATATATGTTGTATACAATATATGTAAATATTTTAATTAATTTTTTTGGAGTATAGTTGATTTACAATGTTGTGTTAGTTTCTGCTGTACAGCAAAGTGAGTCTGTTATACATATACATATATCCACTCTTTTTTAGTTTCTATTCCCATATAGGTCATTACAGAGTACTGAATACAGTTCCCTGTGTTATACAGTAGGTTCTTATTAGTTATCTATTTTATATGTAATAGTGTGTATATATATATATATATATATATATATATATATATATATATATATATATATATAATGTAATTAGGCACTTAAAAATAAAAGGAAGACATGCAAATAGCCAATAGGCATATATTCATGGATACATATACTTTATATTTATATATATAACATATCCATAAATATATTTTTGCCATTTTCTCCCATTGGATTGTCTTTTTATTTTTGAAGTGTAAAAATTCTTTCATCTGTATCTAAGTTCTTTGCCAGATATTGATATTGCAAACATTTTCCAAGTTTGATCTTTCCTGTTGATTTTCTTAATTTTGATTTTTATTCAGCAGAAAGTTCCCTTTCCTCTGTGGCTGTCACTGCCTTGTCAGGGTTGGGTTCTGACCCCTAGTCGTTGGAGCAGAGGCCGTCAGGTCTGTTTCTTAGCTGTGTTTCTGATCTGCGGTGTGAGGTCGGGAGGACTGGTGCACCCCCACTGGGATAAAAGCCGTTGAGTATTCCTCCTCTGGAGGTGTCCACCTGTGGGTGTGCTCTGTTTTGTCTCCTTCCCGCCCATTGTGTGGGCTTACAAAGTACACTGCTGTTGGTACTGCTCTCAGTCCCACCTTAACCGTGGTTATGGCGGCAACTGGCCCTGGTGACTCAGGCATCATTTTCACCAGGCCACTGGCCCAGATCCACTGAGGTCAGGTCCCAGGACTGCGGTAATTATGTACCTGGACCCACTATGTGAGATACGGAGGCAGCTCAGACTCTGGCCTGGCCAAACCCCAGCGTATATGTGCCCACAAAACCCACAGCTGCTAAAGCTAGACCTGTCTCAGCTGCAGGAGCACTTGTCCATTGGGATGTTCCCAGGTGCTGAATTTAGGAAGCCTTCAGAGGAAGGGTAATGCCATGATTTGCACAGCCATGAGGAGAGATTTCAGCTCTTCTTCCTTAGTTGCATGTCCCCTGGAACTCAGCTGTGGTTTCAGCCCCATCTCTGCATGTGGGCCACCCACTGGCGTCTGCTCCCAAGGCTGCTGGAGCACACGAGCTTGTCAGGCAGGAGGATGTAGAAGCGGCAATCAGGGCAGGCAGGCTGCCCAGGTGAGAGGGTGCTGGGTGGCTATGGGATGTACGAGCCTGTCAGGCAGGAGGGAGTCAAGGTGGCAAGCTGGGCAAATGGGCCACCCAAGCAGGAGAGTGCTGAGGTGATGATGGCTGGGGGCCCGTGAGCCACTCTGGCAGGAGCCCTTCCTAGTGCCTGTGGAGGCAGGGGCCAGTGCGTGAGGAGAGAGGCTGCAATGGGGGCCCCGCCCTTTGTGCATCACTCAGCAGTGGCACTTTGCTTCTCTGCTGGTCTGGGCTTCCTCCAGGAGCATTCCTTGTTGTGGAGCTCCTCACTCCTATCCCCTTGAGCTGTCCCCTCACAGCCAACATCATTCCCCTTCCTGGGTCTGCTCTTCAAACCCCACATTCCAACACTCAGCCCCCGTGTGCACCAGTGGTCCCCAGTGGCTGGGGCATGCAGAGCTGTGGCCAGACCACTTGTGTAGGCCTCACTCTCTCCTGCCTGCCACAGACTGGTTGCTGCACTGTTCTCTGAGCCACCAAATTTCTCCTTCTGCCCCAGCTTCTCTCCCCGCTGCTTCCCCAGATGCGGGAACCTCTTCTCACCTTCAGCTCCGCTCCCCCGCCCAGGGTCACAGGTCACGTCCCACTTCATCTGCTCTTCCTTTTCCCTTCTTCTTTCTTTCGTCCTACCTGCTTACGTGGGGATCGTTCTTGTCCTTTCAGGTGCCTGAGGTCCTCTGCTAGTGTTTATCAGGTGCTCTGGGAGAATTGTTCCATTTGTAGATGTATTCTTGATGCATTTGTGGGGAGATATGAACTCCACATCTTCCTACTCCTCCGTCTTCTTGACTGACTAGTCAGCAGTTTGAGTTTTAAAAGGCCACTTTTTCCCCTTTTTTAACCTTGGTTTCAGGTTCTACCTAATTTAGCTAATTAGGCTCAGTCTCAGGTCATTGTGGTCTGTATTTACATTTCTGATTTGTACCGATTTGCAAGACAAAGACAGTTGCTTTTAATTCCCCAAAGAACTGGCCTGTCACCTAAATAATATTAAAAGATTGATTTGCCCAACTACGTTTTCTTTAACTTGCTTTTCTGTATCAGTGAGAAGATTTCCAACTAGACTGAAATTTCAGAATTCTATAGTCTAGAACTTTATGGTTTAATTGATCATACCTTCTAAACTTGCATAAGGCATTCAACAAAGACCCTCTTTCTGAGTGCACAGGTTAGACCCAGAGTAAAGTCTCCATTATTTATTTTTATTATCCCTTAAATATTAGCTGTCAGTTTTTACTTTATATTGTATAGGCTCAGCTAATCCCACTGGTTTCCTTTAGTATGTTTAATTAATATTTCCTTCATATGTCGTCTTATAATATCAGGCAGGGGAAGAATTCCCCAGTGAAACATGTCTATCCTACACAATATAATTAGGCAAAAGAGAGGTAATTATCTTACACAATGCCCATTTAAACATACCAATTTTAAAAAGACTCTGGGGTCCCCAGAGAGTGGTTGAACCAAGGGACTCAGGCACTTTTGTCAATCTTTTAACTTGATTAATTGGTCTAACTTTTGCCCCAAGTAATTGTTGGTCAGGTATCTCAGTGTAATTTTACGTGTATAAAATTTACATGTAATAAAATATACGTATTTTAAACTGGGGTAAATAGGGCAGACTTGTTTGGGTCTGGCCCTTTAATGTTGATGACAAGTAGGAGATCCCTTTGGCCCATCCAATCTTAGGTAGTATTGTATCCAATCTTTGATTTATCTCATTAATGTCTGTTTTATTTATCCCACTGTAAAATAACCATCTAAAGATTTCTTATTCATTTAGGAGAAGTCCCTTTAAAATTTCCACCTTGTTGGGAAAAAGTTTTTAGGCTTTTCCTTCAGTTTTTTTCCCTGTTACTTAACCTAATTAACAATAATTATTCTAATGTTTTTATTAGCATCTGTAAGACCCATTTAGGGGAAGCAGAGACCACAAATAAGGTTTCCCAAACCAATTTTTTGGGTTTGTTTGAAACTAAAGGAGTTTTTAGGTTAACCATTATATGACTAATTTCCAGCATTTCCGCCCCCCCCATAGGAGCCAATGAAACAGCTGTTTATAATGAGAGCTCTCTAAAAATTTACCAATTTAGAAGTTTCTCCAATTTGAAGGATCCATCATCTGGCCATAAATGAGGTATACCTTAATAGTGACTCAAACCAATAAGACGCAAGAGGCTTCCCCACAAAAGAGTGTAAAGGATGCTGTCTAAATAAGATCCAGAAAGTTTACTCCCAAAAGTAGTTTAAGAAAGTAATGGTCTTTGTTGTACAGGCTGACACAATGAAGGTTAAGATGGCAAAAAGCCCCTGAGAGTTGTACAGTCAGACAAAAGACTACTCAGAATCCCAGTCTATTTGACTGGCTGCCAAATGTACACCATATAAGTACTTTTGGATGGTAGTGACCAAGTTCTCAAAACACACACACACACACACACACAGAAGAATACCAGAACACTTACATTTCAAAGACACAGGAAGAGAAATGCAAGTTTCCCCTAGAAAGCCTTTTGTTTTTTTGAAGTCAGAATTCTGAAAAGATGTTTTTATCGAGCCAGCTTTTTCTAACTTAACTGCATATGCAATAAAAGAGTCCTATCTTAGTCATTTTTAGGGCAAGATTTTCTTTAAGTCCCACGTAAGTAAGCACTTGTAAATGTAAATTTTGTATGGACATAAACCTGGCCAGGATATCCGTTGGAGGCTGGAAATCTGTTGTTCCTTTTTCTTTTGTATCGAAAGCTAAGTTCCCCATTCTGAGTTCAATTTGTGAAGATCACTTTTATTTTGACAAACTCTATTAAAGTAGCCAATTCAAGGAAGACAGGTTAGTCTTCCACCTAATTACCCAGTCCAACTTTTACTCAGTGTCTTTCACCTGAGCAAAGTCTCCCCAGTCTTTCAGCTGAGGATAAACCACACAGTGTCTACACTGAGCAAGATCTTCCCAGTGTCTTTTAAGTGAGGCTAACCCACTTGAGCAAAAGTCTTCCCAGTGTTTTTCTACTGAGGATAAGCTCTCAGTGTTTAAACTGAGTAAAAATCTTCCCAGTGTCTTTCACTGAGGATGACCCAGGTACTTCTTCTTGAAACCAAGTTTCAAGGATAACCTACTACTCAAGAGAAGAGTTGAACACCACTGCATACAACTTAGGATCATCAACCAAAACTGGAGATCCAAGAACCAGGAGATACTCACCCAAATTCGTCTGGACTCTCTGAGAAAGCGGACAGGCCCAAGAAGCCTCTGCTGGTGCCAGGACTCTGGATCCTCATAGAGTTCAGGCAAAGAAGAAAAGTCTGCTCTGGGCCCCTTCATTGGTTGCCAAGACTGCTGACTGAAAACTATGCACAACCCAAAAGGAGAATTATGTTTTATTTGGCAGATTTTCTGAGGACTTAAGCCCAGAACACAGCCTGTCAGATCACTCTGAGGAACTACTCAGAAGACCTAAGGGAGGAGTCAACCAAAACCAGGTAGTCAGAACATCAAAAGATTACTATTAATTAAAGAAAACTAGACATCTCAAGTTAAGGACTTTAGCACTTTTCTATGTATGAGAAGATGAAAGAATCTGGGCTCCGTGAAATCATTCCTTTGATATGCACCTTAATTCTAGAATCAGTACCCTGTTTTTCTCCATCCCGAATCCCCTCAAGGTGCACAGTTGAGGGTTCCTGCTTTGACATCTGACTTGATGACTGCAACATCCTTTGTCTACTGATAGGGCAGGGAACATTTTTCATCCACGGGTAAGAAATTGAGGAGAAAATTAACATAATTCAAGGTATAAAACCATTACAATAGTAAAAATTCCCAAAGGTCAAACAAACATAAGTACCCTTGACCTGTAAAATGGAAGATGCCAAAGAAGGGAAAAAAAAAGAAACAATAAAGAAAATGTAGAAAATAAAGCATAAAATAAGATGGCAGAAATCAATAACAGTAGAACAATAATTAAATAAATCAAGGTAAATGTTATCATAAGATTTTTAAATTTCCAAAAAAAACCCCCATCAAACAAAACATATTGAAAATAAAGTAATAGAGAAAATTTAGAGAGCAAATATGAATGCAAAGAAGACCTGTTAGGTAGTTAGTCAGACATTAGCAGCAAGGAGGTGACAGTGGTGACAAAGACAAGAAGAAGAAATTGAGTCACACGCAGCCATCTGGGGACTCTCCCTTGACTCCACCCAGAACGGGAGAAACTATGGTCTGGTGGTGGGCAGCTTATCCTGATAAAGAGAGGCACAGTAACACAAGGGGACTTCTCCAGGCTGTGCATGCCCAGACCAGACAGGCGTATAACCTATAGTAAATCCAAACTCATTATACCATAATTACAATAAATTACATGTGGTTTTGCCCCTCCCCCCACCCAGTAGGCATTTCTTGGGGATTCAAGGATGAGAGCATGCGCAGCAGAAAACTTGTTCCATAGCTCAGGACTGTCAATCAAATAATGATCCTTGTCACTCACCCCCGCCTCTCTGCCAAATGCTCCTTAAAAGCGCTCGTAAGGGGCTTCCCTGGTGGCGCAGTGGTTGAGAATCTGCCTGCTAATGCAGGGGACACGGGTTCGAGCCCTGGTCTGGGAGGATCCCACATGCCGTGGAGCAACTAGGCCCGTGAGCCACGACTACTGAGCCTGCGCGTCTGGAGCCTGTGCTCCGCAACAAGACGCCGCGATAGTGAGAGGCCCGCGCACCGCGATGAAGAGTGGCCCCCGCTTGCCACAACTAGAGAAAGCCCTCACACAGAAATGAAGACGCAACACAGCAAAAATAAATAAATTAATTAATAAAAACTCCTACCCCCAACATCTTCTTTAAAAAAAAAAAAAAAAAAAGCGCTCGTAAGCCTTTATAGGAATGCTGCTTTCAATTTGCAGAAACAGTACACGCATCCCCCCCGCCATCCCGAGAGTGTACCTTTGCTTCGATATACTTTGCTTTGGGCTTGCTTCACTTCGCTGAAATAGCCTGTTCTCAGAAACAGCCTGCTCTTTCTCTCTCCTTCTCTCTCTCCCTCTCTGAGAGTGTACCTATGCTTAAATCAACTTTGCTTTGTGCTTAAGCTTAACCTGGTAGTTTGCGATCCTTTGCTTACTATCATGGAACCAAGATAGCTGGTCCAGGCCTTCCACTGACCTCCTCGGTTGAAGCTATTTTGTTACAAAGCATGTCCACATGGTGACAGACCTAAGTCTAAATTTTGATAAAAGGTTGAATTAAGGTGAGACTATCATATGGGAGGAAAAGACTAGGAAAAATAGTAGATGTAGGAGATATGTTTGTGAAAGTGCACATTCATGGCAATATAGCCAAATAAACTCACATGCCCACGTTCCCACTAAAACTGTATAAAATTATGACCAACAAGCAGAGAATACACATTATTTTAAAGCCCTCATGGGGCATTAAGACATATTTACCATGTGAATCCTTCAGTGAATCTTGTGTTACTGCTAAGGGATGTCATAAGGGAATTTTGTGTAAGACTCAAAGCTCCCTTTCTATATGGTTCAGGCTGGACTTGAAGCTTCAGGGGCCTGGGAGGATGGGGCAGGAAAGGCAAGGCACACTCAGAAAAGAGAATACATCCATAACACACTAGGAATATCTGAAGAGGCTGCTCAAGACCTGGCTCAGCCCCAAGGGTTTGACCCCTAGTCCTACTCTTCACCCTACAGCCCTTTAGGGTCAGGACCTTGGCTCACCCTAACCCATTCCTAGCTTCCGGGTATAGAATGAGTGCACATGTCTGAATGTTAATGTTCTCTCAAAATTTACATGTTGAAATCCTACCTCTTAAAGATAGGAGGCGGGGCCGTGCAAAAGTGCTTATGAGCTTTCATGAATGGGATTAGTGCCTTATGAAAGAGACTCCAGAGATATCTCTAGCCTCCTCCCATCATATGAGGATACAGAGAGAAGGCTCCAGCTGTGAACCAGGAAGAGAGCTCTCACTACGAGGTGGCCATACTGGTGACTTGATCTTGGGCTTCCCAGCCTCCAGAACTCTGATAATAAATGTCTGTTGTTTTTAATCTACCCAGTCTATGGTATATTGTTATAGCAGCCCTAATGGATTAAGACCACATATTTCAAAATTTATCTGGAGAGTGGGGACTGTCTTATCATTGCAAACTAAGAAGTTGGGTTGAGACAACATATGAAAGATTTTTTTTTAAGTAGAAAATTATGGATTATTGGATTTGAAAGTACTAGATTGGTTAAGGAACATGAGTACGTGTGTGTGTGCGTGTTTGCAGTGTGTCCCAAAAGTTTTTGTGCAGTTTAAAGATTTACTAACTCCAGAATTATAAACACTACAAACTTACAAAAACATCATTTGAAGGTTTAACTGTTACCAGATGCAAGTCTGTGTGCCTGATGCACAGTGAGGCTAAATACTGAAACATCAGAGTTTGAAGCAGAGAAAGGTTTACACAGTGCCATGCAAGAAGACATGTGGCTCATGCCCAGGAAAAACCCCAAGCTCCCTGAAGGCTTTCAGCAAAGCCTTTTTAAAGGCAAGGTGAGGGAGGGGCATGACTAATTGTTGCAAATATCTTGGTGTTGGATCCTTTGTTCTAGAGGCTGGCCAGATGGGTCAGATCCTGGTCAGGTCATGTGTTCCTGTAAACGTCCAACAAAACAATTATTATTCTCTGTTCTGCAACTTTTTATCTCCTTGAATGGGCTCTTAAAAGTCAGAGCTTTAGAAATAGTCTATCCTGTATATTTCAGGCTCTAGGCAACATTGTTTTACAAAAAGTGCAGAGCCAGCCTGGATCACAGGGATGGACAGAGTTAGCTCAGGCAACAGAGCATAAAGATTAAAGTAAAAAAGATCTCATGTGGAGGCAGATTTGTTCTTTCCTATTACATAACTATTTATAATTCTTTCATACTTATGAATTTTGAAAAATAAATTATTTCAATTTTTGTGTGTAGTTCCCTCTGATAGAAAATGAGGCAAAACATACACTATTCAAAATTCACAAAACTAAATAAGTGTAAAAGAAATTCAAGTTCTATCCCTGGGTTTACACAAGACACATACATGATGTGGGAAAGTTGGAGCTGAGGACAAAGGAAATCCTGAGTAAAAATGTCTGTGAAACAGCCAGTCTTCCAGGGTCAGCTTAAGATGTTCAAGGGTTATCAAGTTGGTGGGCCTCAAGTAAAGGTCTCTAATGGATGAAGGAACCAGGCTCCAGATGGAATGAAGAGAAAATTGGCTAAGGTCTCTCTGACAGGATGAGAGTAGTTGGAAGGAGGGATCTGGAAGCCCCAGGAGGGTGCAGGTGTCTGTGGGTGTGGATGGGAAGGGAAGGAGGGGCAGTGATTCAGCCTATTTCTCTTATTGACCCTCCCCCACACTCAGGAGCCCTTTGTGACAAGGCCACAGCTCTGTGATGCAGGCCTGGGGTTCTGCCATCAAGTGAACTCCCAGTGCTCTGTTGCCTGAGGGCAGCAATGCAGTTCAGAAGATGGAGAATCTCTTTTCTTTGAAAGACATTGTTGCTATCTGGCTGAGATCCAGCCCAACTTCCTGGGTGATTGATATCATCCTTGGGTTCCTGTGTGGACTGGGGCTCTTCCTAATGTTACTCCACTGCTTCCAGAGTAATCTATTCTTAGCACCACCTAGGAAACATAGAAACATCAGGAAGGTAAGAAACCTTTGGCTTAATCCCAGCAGAGATTCTCTCTTTTTTTCTTATTCTTATTTCCACTTTTCTAAACCACGTAGAGAGACTCCTGAGATGGGAACTCTCAGAAAAGTATAGAACATCATCCTTCTAGGGAAAAGCCAGGCCAGAGAGGGGTTAGAGTGGGCATGAGGATTTCTAGCCTAAGATCTTAGACCAGGAGTTCAGGTATGGTAGAGGGCTCCAGGGCAAGTCCCAAATGCAGTGACTAATGGTTAAGGACTGGATTACTAAGAGTTCAATCTCTGCAGGAAGGCTGACCCCTGAGCCCTGGTTTACCAGCCACCTTCCCACAGCGGGTGTCTCAAGTGAGACCTTCCTCTGTGTTGGGGCTGAGCCCCTGAGAGCCTGAGAGAAGAGGCTGGAGTGGAGGTCTGGCCTTGGGAAGCAGAATCCTATCTGACAAAGCTCACGTGGGCATCTAGGTCTGAGAATGTGTGTGTTTCTTGATCAGAGGAACAGTGACAGAAGAAATCTATGGTGATTAAAACTTAAAAAATCCTTCTTGGGCTTCCCTGGTGGTGCAGTGGTTGAGAGTCCCCCTGCCAATGCAGGGGACGCAGGTTCGTGCCCCAGTCCGGGATGATCCCACGTGCCACGGAGTGGCTGGGCCTGTGAGCTATGGCCGCTGGGCCTGTGCGTCCGGAGCCTGTGCTCCGCAACGGGAGAGGCCACAACAGTGAGAGGCCCGCATACCCCCCCCAAAAAAAAAATTCTTTGCACTCTTCAAAGAAGAAAAACTGAAAATATTGTTATCCACTTTAAAAATAAGTAAAAGGGGAAAAAACCCCACAGAGTTTTAGTTAAATGTAGAAAGTCATGTTGTTCATGAACACAGCTTGCCTAGATAGAGGACAGTGAGAGTTGGGTGTTCGCCCCTCACTTTTTCTTATCTCTCAGCATCAAGTAAAGCTGAAGGGGAGGAGCAGGAGTAGGAAGAAAAGTGGATCTTTGAAAGGTAAGCCTTTGCCATTCAGCCCTGCGCGACCCGAGAGTTAGCTTCCATCTCTCCTAGTCCTGAGGGCCCAGCTTCACGGTCTCTGAGGATGCCAGTGGCAGAGCTTATTCCTCAGGAAACAGAGCCTGAGCCTAATTAACAGAGCCTAATGAACGTGGAAGCACTTTGCAAAGGACAAACCCTTTTCAAGTGAGACTTACCATCACTGTCAGGGACATGTGGCCTTGGACACTGATACTTGGGCTCCAGAGTCTAATCCTCCAAAGATTTCCCTTAAAGGGCCATTGCACTCAGCCTCCTGAAAGACTCTTAGGCCTCTGCCTTCACCACCATGACCCAGTCTCCTGATTTCCAGCTTGCAGGGATTGCCTGGAAGAACTGGAGGGGACTCACGACCTGGTTTCACTTCTGCAAAGGTAAAGAACCTTTCCCCTTCTCTCCTGGGTCATCCTTCCTCCCAGAGCCTATAATGTGACCCCAGCCCTGGGAGGGGGAGCCATGGGAGGGCATGGCTAAGGCCCTAGGGTGAGGGAGAGCAGGAGCATTATGAAGTCAGTGTGGGGGCAGAGGAGGGTTCTTGGGCTGCAGGTGCCCACCCCTGCCTGTCCTGTCTGGCCATCCTGGCCCCATCTGCTCTCCTACAGCTGCCTGGGGAGGCTTCCTGGCAAGGGCAACGTTCATCAGCTCTCATGTCAAGACCCTCCTGGTGAGACGTGCAAAGCAGTGCCTGCTGGAGCCTGTGGAAGATACTGCTTGAAGGGTTGGGAACCCTGCATAAACACTCCTGTAGGGTTTCCTTCCTTGATCCAGACGCTCGAGAGGTGCTGGAAGCACATATTAAAAGGTTTTGGGTAAAGCACAGGTGGACCCTACCCCTCAAGGTCCTCAAGCCCATAAATCTCTTTAAGTCGAAAAAGTTCCAACCCTCCACCGTTCTGCAGTTTGCCACTTCCCCTTCAGCCACCTGTGTGTCTGGGTCCCACTCAACAGTCAAGTGTGCTGAGTTCCTGGAGAAACCTCCTCAAGCTCATTCAGGAGAGAAGGTGATAACAGAAGAGTCAGTTCCTACCCTGAAGAGGCCTCTCCTTGTCCCCTCAACTGTGTGTAAGGAAATCCAGAGTACCCTGGGAGCGGTTCCATCTGTTGACTACCATGGGCCCTCAAAGGCTTCTCTGACTGGACAGGAGGGCAGGCCACCTTCTCAGTCCCTCACACTCAGCCTTGTGGGCAGAACCTGGAAGAGTGAGAGTGTGGAATGGGTCAAGAGGGACAGCCTAGAGCCAGGTCCAAGTTCAGCAATGGTCAGGAATGAGCCAAGAGAGGAGAGTGGTGGTCAGGCCTCACGAGACCCCTGCCATAGGGTAACAGTGATGGAGGTGAACTTAGGATCCCAATCTTTGAGAGGTGAAGAGGCCAGGGAGGCTGTGGAGGCCAAGGAGTCTCCTGCTCTTCAACCACAGTCTAGTGTTACCTTGGAAACCAAAGTGTTGACAAAATCCCAAACCACAAATGTACATATGAGGAGTTTAGAGGTGCCAGGGGCCAGTAGAAGTTTTCTACTACCTAGACTGTCTGTTTTCCAACATCCAGGTGAGCCATGCCTTAACATGGAGGTTGCTAGTGAGTTTAACTCCAAAGTAAAGGTACAGTCAGACAACCAGCTTCAGGACTTTCCCAAACACAGGTTCCTTGCTGCAGACAAGTTGGCTTCTCAGGTGCCTCAGTGCCATCCCCAGAGAGTCCCCACCAGAGACAGGTTAGCTTCCCAGGAGCCAAGTGGCCTTATGGAAGGCCAAAGGAGCCACCTAGGGCAGCAGGAGCCCAAAACTTCAAAACTCCAAGACTCATGCAAGAGCCAGAGCAAGATGATTGCCCCTACTTACAAAAGAGAGGACTGTAGGAGGCATAAACCAGGAGAGCATGAAGAAAGGTTTAAAGAATTAGGGACCTCTCAAGCTGGAAGTATGAGCCGCCCTGCCCAGGTCAGGGGAATAACAGACTCTATTGGGAGCAGATGTCTCCAGCTCATGCCAGAGAAGAAACATAGCCCTCCAGAAAGCCTCTTCAGAAAAAGGATGAGGCTATTTTTAAAGTGGATTTCCCCCAAGAAAAAAGTCAATGGTCGAGATGCTCTGCAAAAAAAAAAGCCCATATCAGCCACTGCCCAGAGTCACGGATCAGTCAAAAGCAGATCAACCTTGAAGAGTGAGACTGCTGAGGGTCGGGCACGCATGACAGCTGTTGGACAGATCCCAGAAGAAAAAAGAGCAATTCACCATGGACTTCATGCCACAAAGTTAAATGAACACAAACTGGAATTCCAAGTCCCAGTATGTGGGTGTTTCGGCTACCATAGGCTTACCTCCTACCCAGAGCAAGGGAGAATGATGGGTTCTACAGCCTGCAGTCATAAAGCCACCTCCAAGGGCCAGAGTTGTTCTATCAGGGAAAGGGAAGTCAGACACCAACATAGTTTGAAAAGTGTAAGGTTCGACGATGAGCAGCTGGGCCTAAGGTGCCTCCCATCCTTGCCCCCCAAGAAGAGTTTGTTTCCAGTTAGTACCTGCCAGTATGGGCCAAGGATTCCAGGTGCCCCAGCCCGCCATCAACACTGTCCAAGGCATTGTCATCTTTGGGGAGGTGTCTTGCCTGCTCGACAGTAAAATCCTTCTTTAGTCTTCCCTTTAGTAGGAAAACATGTCTCCAAGTAAAAATTCAGTCCATGTAGAGAAAATGATTTTCTCATTAGCACATCCAAGATATTTAATGTTCCCCAATACATATATATATATATATATATATATATACATATATATATATTTTTCTAATAAAAGCATAGTGTAATGGCTGCTGTCTGTGCTGTGCACTTTGTCTTCTAGAAGGGAGGGGCATGGAGGGAGGTGGACAGTAGCATCACAAGCTTGCTCCTTGTCTCGTGTCCCTTCATTGCACCTTATGATACTGTCATTACACAAACCAAAATTACTCTAACAATGAGATGGGAAAAACCTATGAAGCCCACACCCAAGGATCTGGTTCAACCAGTCTTTCTCCTTCTTCTATGCTACTTTGAACTTTATGCAACTGTAGTGGATAGGTTTACACGATAGGGCCGGACATTGCAATTCAGGCTTCAGGAAGTGTCAGAGCCAAGTGGATGGAAGTTTGGGGGGAATAGAGTATGGGCTCTGAGTTCAGAAACGGGAGAAACCTTGCCCCTGGATCTCTTGGTAGGGAATATCCAACATCTGCTCTTAAGAGTTCCTTCTCTCTCTGATGAAGGCTGGGATTGAGATATGCCCTATGAACCCCTTTTAGCTTAGGCATAATAAAATGTACAGCATCACCCTCCCCCACCTCTGTTTCTCCTAGACTTTAGAGCAGCAGCAAGGATGGCATTTCCAGCTCCGTGTGTGTAGGTGGGGGGAGTATCAGGGAGGCTGCTGAGGGCTGTGTTGAGTCCAGTCCCATATAAATGAATGGCTATGTTCATGGGTCACCTACCTTCCACTCTATGTTAACCCCAGAGAAGGAGTTTTGGATGAATGGAATAGGGGTGTGACTGTGGGTAGTAACTATCTGATGGTCAAACACTGTGAATTTAGGGTGGGATGTAGGTGTAGAAAAATCCCTGGATCCAAGGAAGGAGGCAAAGTGGTACCAGATTCCCATAAATGTGCAGTTCTGAAAGAGCAGCCGCCTGACATACAACCACCATCTAAAGGCCTAAAGGGGAGGAAAAGTTAAGGGTCCAGTAGCTCATCATGGCCCCACCCCAGGGTCTCTACCCTATTCCAACTCTAAGATCACAGACCTAGAGAAACCACCTTTAGGTCAAAACAGAAGGTCAAACTTATAGAAGTAAAGCAAATCAGGGAAGGTTAATCTCTTAATACTATATTTAATAAGCTTACACATCATCACCTCTTGAGTTTTAGGAAGGATAACTTAACAATAGGTGTAAAAGCCAGGACTAGGGAACTTGGGATGTGACTCCTAGTCTGGTGACCTTCACATAAACACATGGCCCAAGGACTGCTCCAGGGGAGAGGTGGGGACTGGCCTGTGATTGTGTAGTAAGCCTTGCCTGTCTCTCAGTCCTTGATCACCCCAGAGCCTGGCAGGTGAAGAAGCAATCAGACAGGATTTGTGGTGGTGTGGAGGTGACCTGTGCAAAGTGGATGGGGCAGGGTGCAATCCAGGGGTGTTCCACTGATCTGCTTCTAGCACAGCTTTTCTTGTCTCCTGACCCCCATCCATATGGAAAAGCAGGGAGATGAGGAAGAATTTCTCTAGAGTGATTTGGTGCTTTCTGCCATGTGCAGGGCGCATGGTGGACACAGCTCCAGGTGGTGTGTTTCTCATTGTGGAGATTTCTGTTCCAGCTGATGCCCCTGATCCAGATGACAACAGAAATGGACCCCATCCCCCATCCCTGTCAGGCCCCTCAACACGTGGAAATGCTGTGACCTGGGGTGGAGGGGGCAGAGTGAGCACAGGACTGCTCACACCCCTGGTTTCTCCCTGGAGCTAGGCCCTACCTCTGGGCCCCAATTCCCAAGGCAGCCTCCAGAATGGGCAGAGCAGTGAGAGAGGAGCCAGGACTTGTGGGAGGGGTCGGTACCCAGAGGAAAGAGTTGACAGGGCTGGGACCTGAGCCTGGCTGCTGCTGGGTGCTCTCAGGGGCACCCAGAAGTGAGTTCTGGGAATATGGGGAAGCTGGACTTGGACCCCCCTGGCTCCTGCTGGGAGAGTGCCACAGACAGGTGATGCTGATGGAACAGCAAGAAAACAGAAAGAATCAAGTCCCTTTGCCTTTCTCTTGCTGCTCCGTCTTCCATAAGGTACAGTAAGACAAGAAATTGAGAGACCAAAAGAAAAAAAGAAATGGAGAGACCCAGAGACAATACACAAAGACTTCACAGACACACCTCTCAAGAGACACTTCTCACACAAACACCTTTCTCAGAGATCACATACTGAGACCTCACACAGGGACCTCATGTTGCTTCACAGACCCTCAGACAGCAACCTAGCACAGATTTAACAGATTTCCCAGAGATACCTTCCAAAGGGACCGCATACAGAGACTTCACACAGAGATCTCACCCAGAGACAACACACAGAGACTTGGCACAAAGACCTCACAGAGACCTCACATCTATTCTTCAGTATCCATTGACAAGCCTTTCTTAGTGAATATGAAACCACTTAGCAAACTGGCAGCATGATAAATATATTATCAGTTGTGCCCCTCTGAGATCCACCAGACACTCACTGTCAGCATTACTCTAAATGGGGACATGTTTGAGAAGTTTTGTTCTTTTGGAATGTCACTGCCTCTGAACAAAAGAATTATACATTCCAAATGTAGATTTTCAAATTTCTTTCTTAGGTGTTCATTAGCTTGAAAATCACATATTACATTATTTTATTTTTATTTATTTTAGAAGAATAAAGAAAATAATGTTTATTTCTTAGAAATGCATGTAGTACTCTATTTTTTTATTTTAAAAGATTTTTAGTGGAGTACAGTTGAGTTACAAATTTGTGTTAGTTTCAGGTGTACAGCAAAGGGAGCCAGGTATACATATACATATGTCCACTTTTTTTAAAGATTCTTTTCCCATAGAGGCCATTACAGAGTATTGAGTAGAGCTCCCCATGCTATACAGTAGGTTATTATTATCTATTTTGTATATAGTCGTGTGTATATGTCAATCCCAATCTCCCAATTTATCCTTCCCCCCTTATCTCCTGGTAACCATAAGTTTTCATTTGTACCCTTTTTTTCGGAGAATCACAAATTTTAAGCACAACTAAAACACTGTCAGTCTCCAGTGAGAGAAAATATTTGTCCAGTTTTAGTTATCATCCAGTCAAGTGGTATCTGGCACATTTTTTACTTTATTGAGGACAGAACTTAAACTTGAGATGGCTTACTTGTTTCCTTTGGGAACATAAGAAAAACCTGCAACAAAGGTACTCTAGGAATGAAATAAACCAAGAAAGAAGCATCTGGACTCACATTCACTTCTCAGAGGGCTGTGTAACTAGCACATTATTTTGCACATAATAGCTTGCATCAGGTTTGTGGGGTTTGCTTTACTTTTTAACAGGCCAATAATCATGTGAGGATTTTTCACAAGTCAAATTTCTGGTTTTAAATTTTACATTCTGGCAAAATTATGCTTCTGAATATTATTTTATTTCTTAAAATGTGGTAATGCCCTAAAATGATATTACACAATCATAACGTTCAGCTAACATACTTAAAAAGATGGGCTATTAAGGATTCATTCTTAAATAATTCTATGAAATGCACATTTTCTAAGACATGCAGTTAGGATCCACTTTATATTCATTATAGGGTTAACACATTGCTTAAAAAATTTTTGAAAGATTATAAAATATATGAGTTAGCCTATGCTTGACATTCTACATGTTACCTCATAAAATTACTGAGGGAAGGATATCTTAATATCTGAATTGAAGGTAGTGTACATTTAATCTACATTTGGCTTATAACAATGAATAATGAAAGGCTTTCATTTATTATATATCTCACACTTTCCAAAGGGTACACTTCTAAAAGACTACTGATTTCTCACTGCTAATAAGCAACCTATTGTCCTTGCCTTGGTAAAATCTATCTTAATGACAGCTGGTTGTCTCCCAGATTATCCATTGGTATTACAGCATCATGGTCTTTTAAGAGGAACAGGGCTGACACAAGGACTCTTTGGGCTTATTTCTACAAGAAATTTAGTTTTTCTATTCTCCTAATTAAAAAATGTATAATTATTAATTTTTCCCTTTACTCCTTTATGTCATTGAATCAGAAAACAATGGACCATGGTCATGTATGTCATCTAATACTCTATCAGATCACTTTTTTTTTAAATAGTGCAGCTTGGGCTTCCCTGGTGGCGCAGTGGTTGAGAGTCCGCCTGCCGATGCAGGGGACACGGGTTCGTGCCCCGATCCAGGAAGATCCCACATGCCGCAGAGCGGCTGGGCCCGTGAGCCATGGCCGCTGAGCCTGCGCTCTGCAATGGGAGAGGCCACAGCAGTGAGAGGCCCGCATACCGCAAAAAAATAAAAAATAAAAAAATAAAAATAAAAATAAATAAATAGTGCAGCTTACTCAGGTAAGTTTACTGATCAGAACAAAATGGAATCAATTAGGAAAAAGTTCATACAGGAAAATATCCTTTTCAAAGTTGACTATTTTAACACAGTTAAATAAGTGATTATTTTTTAATCCTTTGAGTTAAAATTGTTCAGGGTGGCCAAGAAAGTCTGGAAACATGAAAAATGTCCATAAAAGCACTTTATTACTATAATACGTTGAATGTGTTGCTCCTCATTATTAATTCACAGTTCATTAAGCTGGGCAAAATTACAATGAACAATGTGCATTAAAGCAAAATTCCCATCAACCATTTTCCATCTGTCATACATTGTGTCAGATGATTTGTGTGTCTAATTTTCATGGAAAAACTTGTACCTTTACTCCAGAATAAGAAATCAAGGGGGATCAATCTATTAAAAAGATATTAATATTCCCAGACTCTGTGGCCTTCCGTATTTTCTTTTTAAGAAGATTCACCTAGTGCAAATCTTATAAATATTTTTACCATTTAATATGCCCAGACAAAATGCATACAAAAATTAGATAAAAGAGAAAACAACAAAAACAGATCCCCTTTGTTTTCAAAACATTTGATGTTTACATCGAAATATTTTGTTGAAAATGAAGTGATTTTTAATCTATAGTTAAAAGACACTATAATGATATTTAGAACATATTACAGATCTGGATTTTTACAAATAGATTTTTATTTAAAAGAGGTCTCACACTGATATCAAGAAACCAGGCACTCTAGAACAAAATGTGGAGAGATGGCAATTATGCGATGACTTCTTAATACTCCAAGGGAAAAAGATTTTTTCCAAAGTAGTCCATCTACAATAGTAACCCTTAAGATCTACTCCCCTTGATAGGTGTCAATATTATTTTCTCTTTTATACACATTTACTTTATAATTAACTCCTACGGGAGGACATTTCTGGAAATGTTCCCAGATATCTACAGCCACACTTTCTGTCATGATCACACCATGGAAAAAGTAGGGAACATCCAGATCCTGATGATCCAGGGGTTTCATAATTACCCCTTTGAGGTCAGTCAGAATCATAATCATTCCCAGAACAGGGTCGGTCTTTACATTTGTGCCCCTAGACATGCAGATTGTAACACTACCCACCCAAAGGCAAGTTGTCTTCCTTACTCAGGTTTGCAGGGGCACCACTCACTGTGGTAGCTAGAAGAGTCCGTTGCCCCCAGCCCGGACCTGCATTCTCTACTCTCCACAGACACATCGTACTACAGATATACCAGTGGTGCTGATGAAACTTCCAGAAAGCTATAAAATAATGCATGCCAGGCACGGTAGATGAGGATTTAGAAAATGCTAACATCTTCTCTAGGAAATAAAGGTGACATACCTATGTGGCTTTAAGCATTTTTGTGCATTAGCTGGCCCCCTGGATCTGGGAAAAAGCATCTGATTTTAAAGTTTCTCAGCCTCATTCTCTGCAATGAAATCTGAAGCTCTTCCTTCCTTCTCTGAGTCCAGAAGCTGGAATTGATACAGTCTGCTCTCTGTGATTTGTCTCTACCATTTGTTTCCAGTGACCACTTCAACTCAGATATCTCTCAATTCAGGGATCACTCCTAAATTTCAGGACGAAGGTCACTGCCCTTTTTATTCCCACCACAATTTTATGCTAGTAACCATTTACAGTGTCAATAAATTTATTTTGTAGAATGTGCCCCCTGGACTCCACCTGCTAAATCTGTTTTGTGGGCAAATCATTTGTTACTTAGCTAAACAAATTTTATAAAATCATATTTCATAAAATTGCATTATATAAAATGTTACTTTCTTATTTTATAAAATTGGTAAATCCAGGGATTTAGGCTTAATTATTATTTTTTAAAATGTTGGTACTCATTTTGCCAATTTTTCTCTTTTTACATATATCAGAAAATATGTTAAGAACTCAACTGTGAAGATAACACTATTTTTATTTTTTCTCACTTTTTGTACTTAACTTTTATAACAAACCTTTATTATTGCACAGGAAACAGGAAAGTTTGTTCCTTGGAAAACATCAGGTCTAAGAACATACTAAGTTAAAGCTTAGCATGTTAGATCTGCGAGTAGCCTTGTCTTTTTTTTTTTTTTTTTTTTTTTTTTTTTTGGTACGCAGGCCTCTCACTGTTGTGGCCTCTCCCATTGCAGAGCACAGGCTCCGGACACGCCGGCTCAGCGGTCATGGCTCACGGGCCCAGCCGCTCCGCGGCATGTGGGATCTTCCCGGACCGGGGCACGAACCCGTGTCCCCTGCATCGGCAGGCGGACTCTCAACCACTGCGCCACCAGGGAAGCCCAACCTTGTCTTTTTTTTAATGATGCTTTTTTCTGAATTGGTAAAAAAAAAAAAAAAAAAAAAGCCTTAAGGCTTAGGAACAGAAGCAATTTGAGAATTAAAATCCAAATCATTCCAATGAAGTTTGTCAGAACAGTTTGTGTGTGGAGAGGACAGCTTCTAGGCACTTCAGAGAAACCAGCAGGACAGAATTGAGAATAGCCAGCACCTTACAGGGCTGCCCACAGAAATGCTTTAATGCAAAGAGGTGAGTATATTTCACAGGGAGACCAGGGAGAGGATGCAGAGAGAATTAAATCACATTCAAGCACCTGTTTACCTGGGAGGTAAGTTCCTTCATATTGTGGTCAGATGCTGTTTAGGGGGACACTGGTGCAGGGGAGGTGTTGGGAGGATGAACTCTTTTCTGAGTGATTTTGCAAGTGTGAAAATTCATCCAACAGAGATGCTAGAAAAATTTGCTCCTAGTAGCGAGCATCCAACATGATATTTTGGGACAAAAATGTGTATTTGGAAGAATTTTTCACAAAAGAGCAGTGATGGGAGGAAAAGATTCATATGGGCCTGGCTAGTAATAGTCTTCCTTCACAATTTTCTTGTGGGTTCCTGAGGCCTGTTGTGACTGCTTGGAGACCTGGTCCCCAAGCAATGGCCCTCTTTGTCATACTCAGGGTAACCCAGGAAGTTGCTTGTCTGAAGCAGAAAAGGTTCTCCCTTCCACTCATGTCCTCTTGCTGATCAGATGAACACATGGCATCATCTACAGCTGAGAGGTGTTTGTTAACTACCTTTGTTTCATAGGACACAACTCATATATACTCTACAGTAATGTTTATCACTGTCTTTTATAATCTCAAGGTAAGAAGTAATCAGTGTTAAAATCATTCTACTGGAATAACAAAGCACATGACTTTTTTTTCCCTAATAGTGATTGTATTTGTTTGCTAGGGCTGCCATAACAAAATACCATACTGGCT
The DNA here is from genome assembly GCF_964341445.2 of Mesoplodon mirus. NCBI lineage: Eukaryota > Metazoa > Chordata > Mammalia > Artiodactyla > Ziphiidae > Mesoplodon > Mesoplodon mirus. The sequence continues at coordinate 50,132 of NW_028295125.1, read as the reverse complement.
ACTAGGTGGCTTAAACAACAAAAATATATTTTCTCATAGCTCTAGAGGCTAGAAGTCCAAGATCAAAGTATCAAGTTTAGTTTCTTTGAGGTCTCTCTCCTTTGATGGCTACCTTCTCGCTGTGTCCTCACATGGTTGCCCCTCAGTCTGTGCATGTCTGTGTTCTAGTATCCCCCCCTTATAAAGATACAAGTCATATTGGATTAGAGTCCATCCATATGATCATTTTACCTTAATTTTCTCTTCCAAAGCAGTATTTCCAAGTAGAATTTAAGCTTACTGTACAAGCAATCAGGTATTGAATAAGAGGCATTGCTATGGAGACAAAAAAACAATGGTTAATAATGGAGGCAAATTTCATACCAGTTTTTGAGTTCTGAGGGTAGACAGTTGAGAAGATCTCTAAATGTCAGGGTTAAAGCATCTTTTGTAGTTTGAATGTCCATCAGATGTTCAGGTAAACTTTCTGAGTGGTCCATAGAGCAACAGGAACGAAGAAGACTGTCTAAACATGAGCTGCTGTGGAGATTTCTCTGAAGTTTATATTAAGATATCTACCTTCAGTATGCAGGACTTCAGAAAAAAAAGGCAGTTTTAGTTTCAATGATTCCAAGTTAAAAGGGTGGGAGAAAATTTGGAAACACTAGTTTGGAGAGTTGTAGTCAGGTAGTGGAGGAAACTAGAAAAATTCAGGACACAATCCAGTTTTCAGCTAATTAACAAAACTTCAAGGAAAATTAATAGCACTAGAATCTAATATCCACAATACGTATTTTGGTTTCTATCAAAAGATAATTTTTCTCTCTAAAATCACCCTCATTTCTATCAAAGATAGCCAAATTAAGACAAATTTGTTTGCAAAATAAGTCTAGATTCAATAAACTTGGTCTTATTTATATAAGTATAGCAAGGATTGTGACTGACCATATAGGCTTATTTTTTATTTTTATTTTTTGCTTTTATTAAGAGAATTTATTGCCTCTCTCTCCTCCCAATAGCTCAAACATGAAGAAGCAACATCAGAGGAAGACAGACAGAAAATGGCTCTTTGAGTTTGTCCTTCTTGGCATTGGTGAAGGAAGAGGCAGCTTTCTCAAAGTTTTTATCTGCTTAATAGGATGTAGTGGAGAAAGGGAACAAGGAAAGTCAGAGGATAAGTGAACAGGCTCTGCACCTACCAAGGATGTGTTATCCTCCTAATCGTCCCAGTAGGAATATTCCATTCATGTTCTTTGATCTGATCCTTGCATTGGAAGACACTTCTTTTGTTAATCTCTTTTTTTAATTTAATTTTTATTTTATATTGAAGTATAGTTGATTTACAATGTTGAATTAGTTTCAGGTGTACAGCAAAATGATTCACTTATACATATACATATATCCATTCTTTTTCAGATTCTTTTGCCATATAGGTTATTACAGAATAGTGAGTAGAGTTCCCTTTGCTATACAGTAGGGTCTTGTTAATTATCTATTTTATATATAGTAGTGTGTATATGTGAATCCAAACTCCTAATTTATCCCTCCCCATACCTTTTCCCTTTAGTAACCAGAAATTTGTTTTTTAAGTCTGTGAGTCTGTTTCTCTTTTGTAATTAAGTGCATTTGTATCATTTTTTTCAGATTCCACAGATAAGTGATATCATATGATATTTGTCTTTCTCTGAATTACTTCACTTAGTATGATAATCTCTACGTCAATTCATGTTACTGCAAATGGCATTATTTCATTCATTTTTATGGCTGAGTAATATTCCATTGTATATATGTACCACATCTTCTTTATCCATTCATCTGTCAATGGACATTTAAATTGCTTTCATATCCTGGTTATTGTGAATAGTGCTGCACTGAACACTGGGGTGCATGTCTCTTTTGGAAGTATAATTTTCTCCAGATACATGCCTAAGAGTAGGATTGCTGGATCATATGGTACTTCTATTTTTAGTTTTTTAAGGAATCCCATAATATTCTCCATAGTGGTTGAACCAATTTACATTCCCACCAACAGTGCAGGAGGACTCCTTTTCTCCACACCCTCTCCAACATTTTGGTAGTCTACAGTTTGTAGACTTTTTGATGACGGTTACTCTGACTGGTGTGAGGTGATACCTCATTGTAGTTTTGATTTGCATTTCTCTAATAATTAGCGATGTTGAGCAGATTTTCATGTGCTTTTTGCCCATCAGTATGTTTTCTTTGGAGAAATGTCTATTTAGATCTTCTGTCCATTTTTTGATTGGGTGGTTTGCTTTTTTGATATTGAGCTGCATGAGCTATTTGTGTACTTTGGAGATTATTCCATTGTCAGTCTCATCATTTGCAAATATTTTCTCCCATTCTGTAGGTTGTCTTTTTGTTTTGTTTATGGTTTCCTTTGCTGTGCAAAAGCTTTTAAGTTTGATTAGGTCCCATTTGTTTATTTTAGTTTTTGTTTTCTTTCCTCTAGGAGGTGGATCCAAAAAGGTATTGCTGCTGTGAAAGAGTGTTCTGCCTGGATTTTCCTCTAAGAGTTTTATAATATCCAGTCTTACATTTAGGTCTTTAATGCATTTTGAGTTTATTTTTGTCTGTGATGTTAGAAAATTGTTCTAATTTCATTTTTTTACATGTAGCTGTCCAGTTTTCCCAGCACCACTTATGGAAGAGACTGTCTTTTCTCCATTGTATATTCCTGCCTCCTTTGACATAGATTAATTGACCATAGTTGTGTGGGTTTATTTCTGGGCTTTCTATTCTGTTCCATTGATCTATATTTCTGTTTTTGTGCAAGTACCATACTGATCACTGTAGCTTTGTAATATAGTCTGAAGACAGTGAGCCTGATTCCTCCAGCTCCATTTTGCTTTCATAGTATGCTTTGGCTATTTGGGGGTTTGTGTTTCTATACACATTTTAATATTTTCTGTTCTAGTTCCGTGAAAAATGCCATTGGTGGGGGCTTTCCTGGCGGTCCGGTGGTTGGGACTTCACCTTCCAATGAGGAAGATGCAGGTTCGATCCCTGGTCAGGGAGTTGGGATCCCACATGCCATGCAACCAAAAAAACACACACAAAAAAAACAAAAACCAAAACATAAAACAGAAGCAATATTGTAACAAATTCAATAAAGACTTTAAAAATGGTCCACATGAAAAAAATCTAAAAAAAAAAATTCCACTGGTAATTTAATAGGGATTGCATTGAATCTGTAGATTGCCTTAAGTAGTATAGTCATTTTGACAGTATTGATTCTTCCAATCCAAGCACATGGTATATCTCTCCATCTGTTTGTGTCACTTTCGATTTCTTTCATCAGCATCTTAGAGTTTTCAGAGTACAGGTCTTTTGTCTCCTTAGGTAGATTTATTTATAGGTATTTATTCTTTTTGATGTGATGGTAAATGGGATTCCTTCCATAATTTCTCTTTCTGATCTTTTGTTTTTAGTGTATAGGAATGAAAGAGATTTCTGTGTATTAATTTTTTATTCTGTGACTTTACTGAATTCATTGATGTGGTGTATCACACTGATTGATATGTGGAGATTGAAAAATCCTTGCATCCTTGGGATAAATCCCACTTGATCATGGTGTCTGAGCCTTTTGATGCGTTGTTGGATTCACTTTGCTAGTATTTTGTAAATGATTTTTGAGTCTATGTTCATCAGTGATATTGACTTATTTTTTCTTTTTTTTGTAGTACCTTTGTTTGGTTTTGGTATCAGGGTGATTATGGCCTCATAGGATGAGTTTGGTAATATTTCTTCTTCTGAAATTTTATGGAATAGTTTCAGAAGAACAGGTGTTTAGTGTTCTCTAAATGCTTGATAGAATTCACCTGTGAAGCTATCTGACCTTGGACTTTTGTTTGTTGGGAGCTTCTTTTTTTAAAATAAATTTTAATAAAATTTAAAAATAAATTTATTTATTTATTTTATTTTTGGCTGCATTGGGTGTTTGTTGTATGTAGGCTTTCTTTTTTTAGTTGTGGCAAGCAGGGGCTACTCTTCATTGTGGTGCATGGGCTACTCATTGCGGTGGCTTCTCTTGTTGCAGAGCATGGGATCTAGGCACGTGAGCTTCAGTAGTTGTGTCATGCAGGCTCAGCAGCTGTGGTTCGTGGGCTCTAGAGAGCAGGCTTAGTAGTTGTGACCCACGGGCTTAGTTGCTCTGTGACATGTGGGATCTTCCTGGACCAGGGTTCGAACCCGTGTCCCCTGCCTTGGCAGGTGGTTTCTTAACAACTGCGCCACCAGGGATGCCCTGTTGGAATTTCTTCATCACAGTTTCAATTTCAGGACTTGTGATTTGTCTGTTCATATTTTCTATTTCTTCCTGGTTCAGTCTTCGAAGGTTGTACCTTTCTAAGAATTTGTCCATTTCTTCTAGGTTGTGCATTTTACAGGCATATAGTTTCTGGTAGTAGTCTCTCATGAGCTTTTGTATTTCTGTGGTGTCCATTGTAACTTCTTTTGTATTTCTAATTTTATCGCTTTGAGCTCTCCCCATTTTTTTCTTGATGATGCTGGCTAATGGTTTATCAATTTTGTTTATCTTTTCAAAGAACCATCTTCTAGTTTCATTGATCTTTCCTACTGTTTTCTTTGTCTCTCATTTATTTCTGCTCTGATCTATATGATTTCTTTCCTTCTACTTAATTTGGGTTTTGTTTGTTCTCCTTTCTCTAGTTGCTTTACGTATAACGTTAGGCTGTTTATTTGAGATTTTTCTTGTTTCCTGAGGTAAGATTTTATCACTATAAACTTCCCTCTTAGAAATGCTTCTGCTGCATCCCATAGGTTTTGGATCTTCGTGTTTTTGTTTTCATTCGTAGGTATTTTTTAATTTTTGCTTTGATTTCTTCAGTGATACATTGGTTGCTTATAGCATATTGTTTTGCCTCCATGTATTTGTGTTTTTTACAGTTTTTTTCTTGTAGTTGATTTCTAATCTCATAGCATTGTGTTTGGAATAGGTGCTTCATATGATTTCAATTTTCCTAAATTTACCAAGGCTCACTTTGTGGCACAGCGTGTGATCTATCCTGGAGAATGTTTCGTGTGCACTTGAGGAGAATGTGTATTCTGTTGCTTTCAGATGGAATGCTCTCTAAATATCAATTAAGTCCTTCTGGTCTAATGTATCATTCAAGGCCTGTGTTTTCATATTGATTTTGTCTGGATGATCTGTGCATTGATGAAAGTGGGGTGTTAACATCCCCCAATACTATTGTGTTACTGTCAATTTCTCCTTTTATGGCTATTAACATTTGCCTTATATATTGAGGCGCTCCTATGTTGGGTGAATATATATTTACAATTGTTGTATCTTCTTCTTGGATTGATTCCTTGATCATTATGCAGTGTCCTTCTTGGTCCTTGTTACAGTCTTTATTTTAGAGTCTATTTTGTCTGATATGACTATTGCTACTCTGGCTTTCCTTTGATTTCCATTTGTATGGAATACCTTTCTTTTACCCTCTCACTTTCAGTCTGTGTGGGTGTCTAGATCTAAAGTGAGTTTCTAGTAGGCAGCATATATATGGTTCTTGCTTTTGTATCTGTTCAGCCAGTCTATGTCTTTTGGTTGGAGCATTTAGTCTCTTTACTTTTAATGTAATTATCAATATGTATGTTCTTATTGTCATTTTGTTCATTGTTTGGGTTTGTTTTTGTAGCTCTTTTTTCTTCCCTTCCTCTTTTGTTCTCTTCCCTTGTGGTTTGATGACCATCTTTAGTGTTGCATTTGGGTTGCTTTTTCTTTGTGTATCTATTGTAGATTTCTGGTTTGCATTTCCCATGAGGTTTTGATATAGCATAGTGTGTGTGTGTGTGTATATATATATATATATATATATATATATATAAAGTTGCCTTAAGTTGCTGGTCTCTTAATTTCAAATGCATTTCCAATATCCTGCATTTGTACTCTCCTCTTCTCATGATTGCTTGTTTTGATATCATATTTGTGAGTGGATGATTTCCTACCTTTACTGTATGTTTGCCTTTAATGGTGAGCTGTCCCATTCATAATTTTCTTTTTTTCTAGTTGTGGCATTTTCTTTTTCATCTAGAGAAGTTCCTTTAGCATTTGTTGTAAAGCTGGTTTGATGGTGCTGAATTCTCTTAGCTTTTGTTTGTCTATAAAGCTTTTGATTTCTCTGTCACGTCTGAATAAGAGCCTTGCTGGGTAGAGTATTTTTGGTCATAGGTTTTTGCCTTTCATCACTGTAAATATATTGGGCTACTCCCTTCTGGCCTGCAGAGTTTCTGCTGAAAAAATCAGCTGATAAGCTTACTGGGGTTTCCTTGTATGTTATTTGTTGTTTTTCTCTTGTTGCTTTTAATGTTTTCTTTGTCTTTAATTTTTGTCCATTTGATTCATGTGTGTTGGCATGTTCCTCTTTGGGTTTGTCCTGTATTTGACTCTCTGTGCTTCCTGGACTTGAGTGACTGTTCCTTTTCCATGTTAGGGAAGTTTTTGGCTATTATCTCTTCAAATATTTTTTCAGCCCCTCTGTCTCTCTCTTCTCCTTCTGGGACCCCTATAATGTGAATGTTGGCACATTTAATGTTGTCCCAGAGGTCTCTTAGACTGTCCTCATTTGTTTTCATGTTTTTTCTTTATTCGGTTCCAAAGCAGTGATTTTCACCAATCTGTCTACCAGCTCACTTATTTATTCTTCTGCCTCATTTATTCTGCTATTGATTATTTGTAGAGTATTTTTCATTTCAGTTATTGTTTATCTCTGTTTTTTAAAACTTCTAGCTCTTTGTTAAAAATTTCATCTATGTTCTTGGTCTGTGCCTCCATTCTTTTTCCAGTTACTTGTATCATCTTTACTATCATTACTCTGAATTCTTTTTCAAGAAGATTGCCTATCATCTCCACTTCACTTAGGTGTTCTTCCAGAGTTTGATGATGTTCCTTCATCTGGATCACATTTCTCTGCCTTCTGTGTTTGTAGCCTCCTTTCCTCAGGCTGCAGGACCTTGGCTCCTCTCACTTCTGGTGCCTGCCCCCTGATGGGTGAGGTTGGTCCAGGAGCTTGTGCTGTCTTCCTGGTGGTAGGGACTGGTGCCTGCCCACTGGTGAGTGGAGCTGAGTTTTCTCCCTCTGGTGGGCAGGGCTGTGTCAAGTGGTGTTTAGAAGCGGCTGTGCGATCAGAATAAATTTAGGCAGCCTGTCTGCTCATGGGAGGGTCTGTGTTCCCACCCTGTTGGTTGTTTGCCCTGAGGCATCCCAGAACTGGAGACTGCAGGCTATTGGGTGGGGCCAGGTCTCATTGCCCAAATGGTGACCTCCAGGAGAGCTCACACCAAAAAATATTCCCTGGGTCCTCTGCCACCAGTGTTCTTGCCCCCACAGGGAGCCACAGCCAACTTCTTCCTCCCCAAGAGACCCTCCAAGACCCTCAGGTAGGTCTGGCCCAAGCTTTTATGGAGTTACTGCTTTGCCCTGAGTCCCAGTACACATGAAACCTTGTGTCACCCTCCAAAAGTGGAGTCTCTTTCCCCCAATCCTGTGGAGCTCCTGCCCTCAAGTCCCACTGGCCTTCAAGATCAAATGCTCTGGGATCTCCTCCTCTCATTGCCATGTCCCCAGGCTGAGGAGCCTCACGTGGGTCTCAGAGCTCTCACTCCTCTGGGAGAACCTCTGTGATATGATGATTATTTTCCACTTTCTGGGTCGCCCACCCAGCAGGTATGAGATTTGATTATATCATGAAAGCACCCCTCCTACCATCTAGTTGTAGCTTCTTCTTTGTCTTTGGATGTAGAATGTCTTTTTTGTATGTTCAAGTCTTTTTTGTTGATGGTTGTTCAGCAGTTCGTTGTGATTTGGGTGGTTTCATGAGAGGAGGTGAGCTCACGTCCTTCTACTCTGCCATCTTTGTCTCTACCCTCTCTCCTGAATGTCACTGTGAGGAGTTCTGGCTTCTTAAAGTTCAATTTTGATTGAAATTCATGAAGGACTTCAGGCTTTACCTCTGGTCAACCACTATCTCTGCAGAATATCTCCAGGGTTAGAGGGAAATCTCCCATATAGGCTCTTTTAAATCTGCTTTGCTGGAACTTTTTATAAGGAATCTCCAGATTAAACTTTTAATAGTCCCTTGAGGCTAAGAAGCCAAGCCAATCATTTGACATCTATAGATTTGGGTGAATTCTTCTCCTCAATGTCCCCCACATATTCTGAGGTTCTTGCATTTGCCAGGAAGTGACCTTCCTTACTCAGCTAGTAAGGCTGCTGGGAACTCTAAGCAAGGTACCACACTATTTTCCCAAGGGGCTTTATTGGCTCCATGAAGTCAACCTTAGTTTCTTAAAGCTGTTTGGTCAAACCTAAGTTTATGTATATCTCTCTCAAATATGACATTCTAGGCAGAACTTTAGTAATATAATCAATGTTTGCAATTATGTGCTATTATAAGGAGAATAGATTCTTATTGAAATTATGCAAATAACTATATTGCCAAGAAAACAAGAATGTTCACTGAAAGCTTCTGAATTCTGGAGGAATCGGGTAGGGAGAAAAAGACAAATGATTCAATTTTGCTTACAAGGGTATAATTTACCAAACTGCTCTAAGCTTAAGAGAGAAAAACAAATTTTCCTACATTTGGAGAAACAAAACTTAAAAAACAAAAAACCAGCAATGTTTCAAATGTAAAAATCATAGGGCTTCCCTGGTGGTGCAGTGGTTGAGAGTCTGCCTGTGATGCAGGGGACCCGGGTTCGTGCCCCGGTCTGGGAGGATCCCACATACCGTGGAGCGGCTGGGCCTGTGAACCATGGCCGCTGAGCCTGCGCGTCCGGAGCCTGTGCTCCACAACGGGAGAGGCCACAACAGTGAGAGGCCCGCGTACCACGAAAAAAAAAAATCATAAAATGGGGCTTTCCTGGTGGCACAGTGTTTAAGAATCTGCCTGCCAGTGCAAGGGACATGGGTTCAAACCCTGGTCCAGGAAGATCCCACATGCTGCAGAGCAACTAAGCCCACGTGCCACAACTACTGAGCCTGTATTCTAGAGCCCATGAGCCACAACTACTGAAGCCCATGCACCTAGAGCCCATGCTCTACAACAAGAGAAGCCACTGCAATGAGAAGCCCACGCACCACAACGAAGGGTAGCTGCCATTCGCTGCAACTAGAGAAAGCCCACACATAGCAACAAAGACCCAATGCAGCCAAAAATAAATAAACTAAATAAATTTATTTTTAAAATCATAAAATATTATAACCATCTTCTTCAGTTTACTTAGTCCCATGTAATTAATTCTTGTTTTGTTTGATCTTTTGTTAGAAGTTTTATGAAACCGTCAATTTCTCCATTAGGGTTTTGTAAATCCTTACTCAGTTCAGTGTAATGATTTGAAATTCATCAGAAACTTGTGTTCTAGAATACTTGTTAGATCCTTTTCCATGAATTTCTCTGAACATGAAACACATTTTCAGGAAGCTTTTGTAAAAGCATCTGAGTAAAACCATTGTCTAAGTAATAAAAGACAAATATCCATTACTAAAAATTTGATTCATTCTAATGGAATTGACAAGAAAAGTTATCTCTGTGACACAAAACATTTAAGATAATAACTAGAATTATGACTGATAACATTATACTAGGACATATCCAATTTTAGGAATTTCATATATTTTCCAGAACATTTATATTAATAACATTCACCCTTATGATATAACCTAGAGTTTATGATCATTTATTTAGCAATGCTTCCCACGTAAGTAACATACCAAATAAGCCTAATGAGTTTCATAGCTCTCTTTTCTAATAAGATAAAACAAATCTTTTAGGGTGTTCCAAGGGGCCTCTGGAAAACCTGAACATTATTTCCAGGTCAATAAGACTTCATTTAGAATTTGACTTAGGGGAAAATCTACTTTTTCAAAAATAAAAATGTTTTAAAACACTTTGTCAAATATGATCATATGTCACTGTGAATTAATATTTAGTTATCAATTTAATCAAAGTGACAAAGATTCACATTTAAATACAGATAGTTAAATAGTGTAAAAAGACTTAGCTCTTTTAATATTGAAAGCACTCAGTTTTTCTTCAAAATTATCAGACTCATCAAGACAAAATGTACAATATTTGTTTTGCTAGACAGATTACATTAAATGTAAAAAAAAAAGTCTTTGTTTATAATTTCTCATTAAGAGCAGACCAATAATTAAGAAAATTTTGCAAAAAGAGAGAAAAAACAAATTTTAATTTTCTACCAGCTTACTTTGGATATTAAAACTCAATCACTTTATTAAATTCATTCCAATCTTAGACCTGACTACACATAAAATTCCTTTCTAAAGATTCCTTTTTAACAAACCTCTTACAACTTTCTCTGTCCATTTTGATTTGTCCCTTGTTCTCTTTCCCATTTAGAAGTTACCAGCTTTAGGACAAAAATCACTTAAAAAAGTTTTTACATGAACAAAAACGTCTCCATAGCTTACACTTTTTCTTACCCCAAAACATATTCTAATTTCCTTATAATTCCTAGTAGCTTTAACCACATATATTATTTACAATTCTTAATCCTTTGAAGCTTTAATTTTTTTGTAAAGATAAAGTTAAAAATTATTAACTGTGTACGTATTTTGTGGCTTGGCAAACTTATAAATACATTTCATAATTTCTAGAAACATATTCTACTTCATAGTACAAGGTTATTGTTTATTTATTTATTTATTTATTTATTTATTTATTTATGGCTGTGTTGGGTCTTCGTTTCTGTGCGAGGGCTTTCTCTAGTTGTGGCAAGTGGGGGCCACTCCTCATCGCGGAGTGCGGGCCTCTCACTATCACAGCCTCTCTTGTTGCAGAGCACAGGCTCCAGACGCGCAGGCTCAGTAATTGTGGCTCACAGACCCAGTTGCTCTGCGGCATGTGGGATCTTCCCAGACCAGGGCTCGAACCCGTGTCCCCTGCATTGGCAGGCAGATTCTCAACCACTGCGCCACCAGGGACGCCCCATAGTACAAGCTTTTAATGAAGCAGAAGACGTGTTTAGTAATAGAACCAAACATATTTAGTGTGTAATAAGAGGTCAAAAGTAGGTAAACTTAGACTCGTGCAGCAATTAATATTTCAGTATTTTGTCTTAGTTGGAAATGATCTAGACATTCAATTCATTTAATTTAACTTAGCAAAACTCTAAGGGTACAATTTGTCAAAGACATTTAGAAAACTATTTAAGTTGACATAGCAAAAACAATTATTGCTAAAAAAAAGTTTACCTAAAAGAATTTTTATCTTATGTCTATTTAATTAATTTGTCCTTAACAATCACTCAGATTACTCATGACAATTTCATAAGATGTTAAAGTAGTGTTAGCCATCATCTTAAATTATTATTATTATTACTGTTTTCTGAGAAATTTTGTAAAAGAGATAACATGAGCTTATTTGACTTTTAGTAAAACTACATAGCATAAAGCTATTATACTTAATGCTGATAACTCTTAAGATATGTCTGTATTAATTAATCCATTAAACCTGAACTAGATTTTACTTACCAAAAATTATCCAAGATCATGTGAATTTGAAAAATATTTGTATTCGTTTTTGTTATATTTTTGAGAATTTTTAGATTGCTTGTTGGAATAAATTAAGTTTACTCACTCAGATAGCTACAGTCTTTTATCAGTTATGGAGAAGACATTTAAGTCTTCTTGCCCTTTAAGTGTACTTGCCCTTGATAAACAATTTTAAGGAGACTGTGATTTAGAGTTTGAGCAAGAGAGGGTTTTTTTGGTGGTTTTTGTTTAAAAAAAACACCTCTTTCCTTTTTTTTCTTTAAATTTTAGTTTCAGGTTCTAACAATTGAGATAATCTGGGCTCAGTCTCAGGCAATGTGGCTGTGTTTACGTTTCAAAGACATGGTAAGATTTATAACTTTAAGGGACAGAGAAAAAAATGTAAATTTTCTTCTGTGAGTTTTGGAGTGTATTTTTCTATTATCATAAGTCTCAGGGTAATTATTATTTTAAAAACTTTTTCTTCTTAAGTACAGGACAATTTTGCTCCAATTATCCTCAACTTTTATAATATCTACAAGAATTTGAGAGGAATAGGTTTCAGGGTTGGTGAAGATAAATGGGCCTTGACTTGTTCCTAAGTTGCATTTCTGGTTTGGTAGAGATTTGGAAGACAAAGATAATTGTTTCTATTAGCTCTTGAATATTGGCTTCTTCCAACTGATCTTTTCCTAATTATTTGTAGGAGGGCCTAAGGAATTGCTGAGGAGATGGGGCAATTTTTAAAATTTTTCTTAAAAAGGGGAATTCACGTTGGATCTTTATTTTAAGTCTAATTTCTGTTATTTCATCTTAATAATGATTCCCTAAGGCTAGCTGTTATACATTATTTTTCCTTTCAATTTGATCCTTCCATAAATACCAATATGACAGCTGTTTATGATGAGAGCTCTCAAAAAGGTAATCTTTTAAATACAGCAAATTTAAAGGATCCATCATCTGGCCATTGAGGAGTAAGACCTTTCATTAATTTCAAATAGTGACTCAAATCAGTAAGGCTTTTTATGGAACGACCCAGAGGTAACTTTTCAGGCTTAGAATAAATCGTTACCATGGATGAAATAAGCATACTTTCAGATGGAGAGGGCACGGATGGTATAGCCCCTATAATGTGAAAATTCATTTCCAAGGATAATCTAAGAAAGCAAAGGCCTTCATTGCACAGGCAGTAAGGGTGGTATAGTGCAAACTGTGTCCCTGGTCTCTCCTGGGAATTTGAGGCACCTCTGATCCCAAACCTACTAATCTGTGACATCAGGCATATGCTGCTGGAATGGGACTTTTCCAACACTTACAAGGTAATGAAGGTTGAAACAACAAAGGCCCCTTATGGACTGGGTCCCCTTAGGACAAACTCCTCTGACAGCTGGCACAACAAGACTAGAGTGTGCTGTTTATGACTTTGTGTCTCAGAACCCCAGTCAATTCAACTAGTTACCAGATGCACCCCAGTAAATACACCATCCAGATGGTGGAGACCAGAGAGAATATTCTCACTGGACAAAAAGCCAAACTCTCAGGACAGAGAAAAATACAGAAGGAAAAATCTCATCCAGTTTTTATATAGAGGACTGACAGCAAAGTTTGTCTTAATAGGCACTGGACTGGAGAGAACTGTTAACTCACCAGTCTGTGAGGCTGTCTCCAACAGCAAGCTTATAGGGCTTATGCCTGTACTCTGCCCTATGGTTCTTTCTTCTTATGAAACATGACTCAGGAGACAGAGACAAAGAAAAACAGTGACTATCTCTGGGAGGAAAGGATTAAGAAAAACTGAGATGAGATTACTCATTTCCAAAAACCAGATTTTCTATGTCACAAGGATCTTGCTCCATAAGTATTTTCTTCTGCTAATCTAAATTTAGAGATAGAGAAAAGGAGACTCTTAAGCACTTTCCCGCCCACCAGACCTTACAGGCCTGGGAAGTTGAGGAGATAAGAAATTTTACCTTCTGCTGGCCTTTGTCATGTGTCCTAGGATCTCTCAGCTGCAGCAGTCTTGTGGTGGGAAGCAGGGTTTAGCCAGCCTCCTGGTTGTCTTGTCAGCTGTTGAGGAGGAAGAAATGTCCCTGCCAACCTTCTTGAGTTAAAGAAGTAACAAGGTTTATACAGCCTTCTTGACCCTGCATTCCCTATCTCTGGTGCTAATGATGTCTTTCTACCTCCTGGTACAGGCAGGGCACCATTCACATGAGATATTAATTTCCTGCTTTCATGGAGACAGATAGGAAGGTCAGTGTGTCTCTCTTGCATCAGTCATTTCTTCAGTAACATTAATTCAAAGTAATATTCCACTGAGGCATATTTTGGAGCATCCTGCCCTGGGCACCAACAAAGTCAAATGGTTTAGAGAGAAAGCAAGTCCCTTTGTCAGCAGTGACCTGTGCTCATGGTGATTGTTATTCCATCTCCACAATACCACTGGGCTGGGTGCTCAAGAAACAGAGCTGTGAAAACATGGCTCCTGTCTCTTATAATTTATAGTACCAATGTTTCAAAGAAAAACTTTTATGTAGTGCCTCCTTTGTGTTAGACAATAATGCTGGTATATTTTCAAGATATACAAATAATAGAAAGAGACATGTATGGTACTTGAATTGTAGTGAGACATTAAAAATTTCCCCCCCCAAAAAATCTTTTTCTTTATACTTATAAGAAAAAAAAATGTAGATTCATTTTGGACAAGATAAAGAAAATTTATGAAGTGATAAATCTAACCTGAGAAAGTAGAAAAGAACACAGTACATAGGCTCTGAGCATTCTACTCACAGAAAATATTGTCCTGTTCTTTTGCAATATGGACTTGTTCCCCTGTCCCTATGGCTGTCTCTTCGCCTCTCTGTTTCTGCCCCTCTTCTCTCTCTCCCTCACACATACAATTTTCCCCTACAGAAAAACCCATTGACTAAATGCTAATGGGCAGGCACTCTGCTCAAACTGAGGCTACAGTGGTGAGTTAAAAGCAGAGATCATTTTTCCATCCTCATCAAACGTATATTCCAAGATGGAGAAAGTGAATACTAACCAAAGAGTCACACAACCGTAATATTGCAACCACAACTAACAACCATAACCACGGAGTTAAGCTAAGCAAGCCACTATTGTCAGCTGTCTCTCAACCCTCAGTAGAGTGTGTTCCACTTAAAGGCCTTGAGTAAGTCAATATTCTGTTGAGAAAATCCAGGAAATTTCTCAGTCTTCCACATCTGAAATTATGCAGTTTGGAATGTCAGGAACAAGAGTGAGGGGAAAGGTCATTCAGAACTGCAGCTAACCAGTTTCTCTCTTTCTGACTGCTGCAATAACCTCCTAGTCTATCCTGTGTTTACTCCTGTTCCTCTGGCCTGTTCACAGAGCTGCCAAAGTGGTCCCTTAAAATTTAAGCCTGATTGTGCCACTCTATACTCAAAATCGTCCAGTGAATTCAATTTAATTACAATAAATCCAAAGTTCTCACCAAGGCCTCAAAGTCCTTTTTGATCTCTTCTCCCCTTCTCCCATGTCTCTCTTGGCCTCATTCCTACCACTCTCTCCCTTGTTTTCTGTAATCCAGCCAAACTTGCTTCTTCTCCAGCTTTTACTAAAACACTACTTAGTAGACAAACAATTTATTTTAAATTAGGCAAAAACTTTAATAAGACACTTAACCAAAGAAGATACATGAATGGTAAATAAGCAACATTTTAAAATGTTCAGCATTATTAGTCATCAAAGAAAAATTAAAACCACAACGCAAATAACTTCACATCTACTAGAATGACTAAAATTAAAAAGATTGATAGCATCAAATGTTAGTAAGGATGGAGAACAACCAGAAGTCTCATACATTCCTGAAGAAAATGTGAAATGATGTACTACATTGGAAAACAGTTTGGCATTAATACAACCCCCTAATTTCACCCCCTAGGAATTTAAATGAGAAAAATATGTCCACACAAAATGTGTACATGAACGTTCATAGAAACAACTTTATTCATGATTGTGAAACTGAGTAGAATCCTGTGGGGCTTTCCCAGTGACAGACTCAAAGTGTTCCCTGCTTCTTGTTTGTAGAACAAAGCTTTAGTCTCCTAGGCTTCCCTTGATTTCCAAAGAGCAGTTAATGATTATAGAACTGACCAAATTCAGAAACAAAGGAAAAGCAGTCAAGCAAGAAAAGTAACAATAGATTGAAAAACAGTGTTGTCTATATCCCTTTCTCCTCAAGGGATATAGATAACAGTCTGACACATATCCTTGATGTGGTGCTCCAAGGACAATGGTGCTTCAAGGACAAAGGACAACCCTCTCTGAAAACGTGTCAGCGTTACACCCCTTATCAGACCCTTAATTGCCCTCCCCACCATGTTGTGATGGTTATGAAATTCCTGAGCCCAGCTGGGCGATGAGACCTGTCCCAAATAAGAAAAGGCATCTTCCCTGTCCCACTGCCACTCTATAGAAGGAAAGTATATGTGCCTCGACCAATCAGTAAATGAAATTTTCACCATGAACCATTCCTTTGATTTCTGGCTATAAAAACTGATCAATGGCACATGTTTGGGGTCGACTCCCCCAGACTACTAGGAAGTCAGCCTGCTGTTCTGGCAGAAAAACTTTCCTCTAAGAAATTCTATCTTCTCTACATTCTGCCTTGTGTCCGGAAATTCTTTTCCAACCCACGTTTGGACCACGACACATGAGTGTTTTTTGTAGACACTAAGGCTCTCCACCTGATGGAGGATTTGACTACATGCTGATCACAAGCATGTAGGTCCCAGACTGTTTGGAACAAGAAGGCTGATGATTAAGGTTCCCAAGACATCACCCTGTCACCTCTCCACCAACTAATCAAAAGAATGTCCATGAACTGATAATTCACCCTGAGACCCTCACTTCTAATGTTGTCTTTAGAAACACTTGCCCAAAAGTCTTCAGGGAGTTTGGGTCTTTTGAGCATTAGCTGCTTGTTATCCTTGCTTCGCATCCTGCAAATAAACACTGTACTTTCCTTCACCACAACTGGTATCAGTAGATTGGCTTTGCTCTGCATTGGGTGAGTGAATCTGTGTTTCGTTTGGCAATAATTTTGGCAACCATGAAGGGGCCACCATCCCCAGTGGGCATCTCAACCATAGCACACTGGCCGCTGACCAGTGGCAGCTCATGGATACAACTCAGCAGCTGCTTGAGCACCTTTGTCTCAGAGATGGCCCTGAACACTTGCCACTGAGCAGGCATCATTGGCCCATGGCACTTTTGATTTCTGTGGTGAAGGGAAAAAGACACATGCTTTACTGGTTGAGATTTCTCTAGTAAGTAGTGGAACTTGTGTGTGATAATACCAGGGTATTCATTCTCTTAGCCATCTGGGTCTGTCAGTGGCTAAACATTTGTTGGGATTTTCCCTTTTGGACTGAGGAGTTTGAAACCCTGAGAGACAACATTTGTTTGTTTGTTTGAGATTTTAAGATTACCAGCCATAAACAACTGAGAATGGGTAATCAGAGCTCTGTTTCATCTTATATTCCCTACGGTGTATTTTGCAGAATTGGGAAATTCTTAGCTCTTAGTTTCGTGGGCTCATACCCATGAAAAGGAGAAGGTGATATTTTTCTAAAAATCATGTGGTCACAGTATTCTTTAGGCTCTGGAGAATAATGCCCCAGATGGGGCACTTTTTGACATTCTAAATCTTGTTTTTGCATATGAAAAAGCTGGCTTGTTAAAAGTATCTCTTCACTCTTCTGACCAGAAGGAAACAAATCTTACTAGGAGGAACTTACATTTTTCTCCCTGTGCCTCTGAAATGTAAATGTTCTTCACTGGGCTCTAATGTACTCTCACTCATTCTTGTCTATACCATTGCCAATTCCTGAGACTGAGGGGGGAAAAGGGAGAAGAGTCCTTTTTAAACTCAGGCAGGAAAACTGTGAGATCTCTGTTTGTCTGGAATGTATGTATGTCCATGTGTACATTATAACTATATCTCTTTTCCTTTGGATGGTATTATCAAAGTTAGTTTGTAAATGAGCTCTATTTAATTGACTTAAAGGAAATTAAGCACTTACAGAAATTCTCAGAAATATAAAAGAAACTAACTTGAATGAATTTCAGATTCATGTGTTCTGAAAAATATTCAATATTCAATTTGGGATAATGGCTGACTTGGTCTAATGTCTCATAAAGTTTTCTTGGGTAATCTAAACATAATTTTTGAGAACAAGTGAATAAAATAGAAGTAAATGAGACAAGAGTTTTTAGGTGAACTCTGGGAATAATTATGTTTTAGGAATGTCTACTTAAAAATAGCTTTTCTGGAAGTTTTAGTAACTTGAAATTTTAGAGTTTAACTAAATTAAGCTAAATGATGAGAATTCATTGAATATCGAGGTCTTTTCCAAATAAAATAATATACTGAAATATTAATTACTAAACATTGGCTTCCTTTCACAGAGAAAGTAAAGATATTTAAGACTATTAATAAATATGTTTGGTGTCACACTGAGACATTTTCCATAAGAAAGTACATATTTTTAGAAATAATAAATAGCATTTATTTATAAATTTGCCAATCTACAGAATGTTAATGTAAAGAACAGCTCATAATTGCTTACTTCTTAATTTTCACTAGGAATTTAGGTTTTTAAGACTTGAGAATTCTAATTAAATATGTAATTAAAGCCACTAGAAATAATGAGAACATTTTCGTATACAGGGTAATAGGGTGTGTGTTTTCATTAAAAGAAGGTATGAAGAATAGGAATTTATTTTGTTAAAGAAAAAGGAAGTAATTTTGTCTTAAAGCTGGTTATTTCTAAAGAGGAAATAAAATAAAGGGCAAGTTAATATGAATATAGAAAGTTGTAGATTTCTGGGGAAAAAGTAATCTTTAGAAAGAAATTCTATGTGTTGTCAGGACTCACTAAGATTAGAATGAATTTAATTGAGTAAATGAATTTTAAGATTAAAAGTAAAGTGGTACAAAAACTTAAAATTTTTTTCTCTCTCTGTTAAGAGAAAAAAGTTTTCTTGGCATATTGATTTGCTTTTGATTACAGATTGTAAATTTTCTTTACCTTTTAAATAATCTGTTATAACTTTCTCTATTTGCTTTTAAAATCTTTCATTGTAACTTTGGTTAAATGGATACACATTGTTTCACAGTGATCTGTAATCCTATTTGACCAAGTGTCTTGAAACTTTTTAACATTTTGGATAAACTTCTCAAGGATAGAATCCTAATGAAAGATATTTTGACCTCTAGATAGTTTTGGGATGTTTCAGAGGACCCCTAAGTCATCTCAAAGAGAGATATTAAACTAATTAGGATTATTTGGTATGTTATGGGAGGCACTGTCAATTGATTAGAGATAAATGTATCTCCAACATTTTAGGTTATACATTTAGATTATACTAAATATCATTAATATAGATATTCTTATGTTATATGAAATTAAATAAAATTTCTAAAATTTGAATATGTCAAATTTGTATGTTACAGAAGTAAACACATTTTTTTGTCAATTGCATTTTAACCAGCTCTTTAACTGTGTCTTTTTAAGTCTTTTTATCATTCATAGATGCTTTTGCAAAAGTGCTTCATCTTCAGGAAGATTCATACTAAAGACTTTCTGACAAGTGCAGGTTTCTGATAACTTTCAAATCATACCGTTGAATTGGGTAAGAAATTAAAGAATTCTAATGGAAATCCCGATGGTTTCATAAAGGTTAAGGCTGCAAACTGTAAACAGCTCAAATGTTCATCATCAAGTGAATGAGTAATTCACATCAGCAATAAAGGGGAATGAAATATTAATATACATAACATGGATGAATCTCAAAACATGCTGAGTGAAAGAAAACAGGAACCAAATACACACTGTTAGATTCTAGTTATGGAAATTTGAGAATGGGAAAACTATAGTCACTGAAAGCAAATCATCATATCACTTTTGTAGGAAGGTGAGGATTGACCACAAAGCAGCCTAAGGAAACTTTCTGGGTAATGGAAATTTTCTGTATGATGATTGTGGTAGTGATTACACAAATGTACATATTTGTCAAAATTTATCTAACTGTGCTATACACTTAACATGAGTGCTATTAGTTGTATGTAAATTGTACCCCAAAAGGGGTGATTAAAAGGAAATATATATTATGTATGGCATATAAATATATGTTTACATATATTACATATATATCATGACAATAGAATAAAATATGTTCTTAGTGATTAAATTGCCATTTAGCCAACATCCAGAATGCCAAACATCCTTATTTTTTTCTTGTTTTTCCTTTCTCTAACCTCTCAAAAAGCATCATTTTTAAGTCACATCAACATTGCTGATTAGATTGGCAGTAATTTGAAAACACAGAAGACATTCCTTTTACAAATATAAACAAAAGCTTCTTTCATCTGCTCTCTAGATCTTTTTATTCTTATGCCACATTCTTTACACCAGTTGACCAATTGAGTTAGGCACTCATTTCCTTTTTCACAAATCTTTGTTGTGTTTCTGCTAGTTCTGCATTAGGGACTATTAAGGAGGAAAACCACTGACACAAAATGGTTTCATTTGTGCTGAAGCCCACGATACCACGCATATATTTAATGCCTAACCTACTTGCAATTTCGACCTTCACCAGAAATGTTATCTTAATTCTGAAATCTGGAATTTTCTGGTCAGCACCAATGTGGTAATCTATCACAGGGGCCCTCTCCATCTCCCCCAAACCAAGAAGAAGAGGCAATCTGCATGATAAACTCAAGGCTTCCCTTCCCTACAAAGAGAAGATAGTACTGGTCCCAAATAACCTTTTTTTCTTTTGCTAATGACTTTCTTGCCCACCCTCCTTTCTATAAAAACCTTCCACTCTGTATAACTTCTCAAAGTGCCCTTCTATTTACTAGATGAGATGCTGCCCAATTCATAAAGCATCAAATAAGGCCAATCAGATTTTCAAATTTACTCAGTTGAACTTTGTTTTTTAACAAGACATGATCTTAAACAAGATAAACATTGCCCCTGTTTCCATCTGAGGTGGCCTCAGCCTGCAGCTGCTTGAAGCAGGATTTTGGTTCCTGGCCAGAGATTGAAGTCAGGCCGGGGCAGTGAAAGCACTAAATCCTAGCCACTAGACCACCAGGGACTAGTGGCCAGTGACAAGTTCCTGGCCTGTCTGCTGTGTAGAAATGAATTTCCACAGACATGGAAAGTAGTGAAACAAGTAAAGTGTTTATTAGGAGGACAAAGAATACATGTGGCTAGACACATGGGTGGGCTCAGAGAGAGAGTTGCGCTCACTTTAGGTAGTTTGAATCACTTTTATGGGGAATTTCTTCCAGGTTTCCTTTGACCAATCATCTTGCTTTGCCTGGTTCTGAGTCCATATTTGGTATACCTCAGGGTCCTCCCGTGTTCATGTGCATCTCTTAGCCAAGATGGATTCTAGCGAAGAGGCCTATGGGTAGTTGACATCACTTACAATGGGGTGGTGTCCTCTCCCTTTTTGACCTCCAAGGAACCTTTCTGCACATGTGTAGCTGGGAAGGTCTCCTTGACTATGAGAATGAGGAACATCTAGTCTTTTATCTCTTATCTGGGCAGGGCACAGCCTCCTTTCTCGATTGCCCTGTTATTGATATTTTGGAGTTTCTGTCCAGAGGGAATGAACTCCTGCTGCTTACCCTGGGGCCCATCTATCTCCTGCCTCACTTTCACAGAACTCACAATCTGCTGTGAGAGACAGTCAGAATATGAGCCCACACACACAAATAATTTTAAAGCCCGATAGATTTGAAGTCAATAGAAAAGACATTGAGGGCTTCCCTGGTGGCACAGTGGTTAAGAATCCGCCTGCCAGTGCAGGGGACACGGGTTCAAGCCCTGGTCCAGGAAGATCCCACATATCGTGGAGCAACTAAGTCCGCGAGCCACAACTACTGAGCCCGCATGTTGCAACTAGTGAAGCCCATGAGCCTAGAGTCCGTGCTGTGCAACAAGAGGAGCCACCACAATGAGAAGCCCTCAGACTGCAACGAAAACCCAATGCAGCCATAAATAAATAAATAAATAATTTTTTTAAAAAAAGAAAAGACATTGAAAAAGAAATGGGCCTCCTTTTGATAAGGAAGTCAGAGGTTTCTCTGTAACTTCTTTTGAGAACAATAAGCCATGTCTTTTCCTTCTTCTACATTTTCTCTCCCCACTGCTGACCCCAACAAAATGCTGAAGACAGAATTTGCACTCAATAGATTACCTTTTAAATTGATGTAAAAGTATAAAGTATATTTATGTGTGTTAAAGTATGGAAGGGCATACATTTGGAGCATAAAAGCTCAGTACCTGCTGGAAATATCACATAATTGATGAATATAAAACTAATTATATAATAGGGAAATTAAAAAGAAATTTCAGGCTGTGTAGAGACTAAATTAAGAGAACAATAACATATATAATAGCTGAATATTTTGGCATTTGAAATTGGAATTTAAAAAATAGATAAGAGAGGAAGAAATAGGAGTCTTAATTAATAACTGAAGGACAAAGGGGGGATAGGTAGCTTATTTAGCTTATTTCTGCCTTTTTAGTTGCAGAAAATATCAGTTTTGAAACCAGATATGGTTGCAATGTATTAGTTCTGCACAAAGTGCTAGGATGAGTTTCCCCACACCCACGGTTTGGGGATAGTGCTTTACTCATAACTCATCTTTCATGCATTTGCCTAAATTCTCGTGGAATACAGCTGGACGTGCAGCTCATAAATATGACCTTTGGATGTGTTTTAAACACTACTGAACTCCATTTTGATTTTACATATTAAAGCCTCTGGGCTCTATTTACTCTTTCATTATATAACATTCATTTATCTTATGAAAAACGCTGTGATTCACTGTTGGTCTAGCATTTTTTTTTTCCACTTATTTGGATGATTTTTAGAATCCAAACTGTATTGTTATTTATCTTGGAAAACAGAAACACTTTCGGGAGTCAATTCTCTGAGTCCCAAACCCCTCACCTGACACCCTCTTGTGGTGCTGTGCCCTGGGGGGAGGACACAGCAGGATCTGCAGGTGGAGAGGCCTAGAGAGCTGAGGGTATTATGTGTCTGGTTTATCGCCAAGATTAGTCAAGCCCCAAATTATAGTGTTGAGGGAGAAATTTTTCACCTAATGGGGTATGGGGAAGTCATTTAGGCTTATACATGGTTCAGTGTAAACTTTGTGTGAACTGAAAGAGCCTGTCAAACACACACAGCACATCTGCTTTAACCATTAAGGAAAAGAAATGTCTGATTCACAAAGAAGGATAAATGACTCCCTTCTTACGATGCCCATGTTAACACCCTCTCGAAGATGAGCTTCCTTTCCCACGTGCCAGGATCCTACTATCTCACTAGATATGTCCTCAATCTGTCTCTTTTGAAATCTTTAAGGAATAGACCCCTGTCATGTTTGATGTATGTTCTTTGTTCTGATAAAGCATAAGACTACCATGCTTCAGTGGAGAAGTTCCTTAGAGCCTTTTGAGGGGCTGCCTCCCAGATTATAGCCCTCAGCTTGGCTCAAATAAAACTATTTTCTGTTCCTATTATAAATTCTTTATTAGTTCCCTCCACAGTGTGTTATTCCTTATGAAGTCCAGCTGTTCTAGGCTGACACCAAGCCACCCTGAAGCAGCCATCGTGTCTTCATTGCCTCTTTCTCACATCTGGGTCCTTGAAGGTTGCTGAGATCACACTTGCTTGTCTGTGTCCATGGAACCCAGGGCAGAGCCCAGGTCCTCCCACCAGGGCCCTGGATTCTGGTACCAAACCCAGGAGAAGGTGTGCTCTAGTGATATCAGCCTCACCTGGCACCAAGGCCAAGATCGTCATGTGTTTTTTCCCAGACTTCTTCTGTGGGAAAGGGTTTTGTGACGTTTTGTTTTCCCTAGTTCACCCTAGAGAGATGCAAGGAGGAAGTCTGATGCAGACTTTCCAGCTTACAAACATCTGAGGGCTGTGTCTCAGGTCAGGATCAATGTTCCCTTTTCCATGGGCATTCAAGTCAGTGAGGCAGCCTGACTTGAGGGCCAGGACTCTGCCTCTGTAGTCCTGGAGTTGATGGCTGAAGGCTGGGGACAGGGGCGATGCAGTTCTGCCCAAGGGGAATTAAAGGCCAGAAAGCCCTGGTTTCTGCAGGAGTCTGATCATCGCCTGAAATGTATGCCAGTTAACATATAATTTCTTTATCCTATTTATTCATTATTGTTATTTCTCATTGTACTTTGGGACTCAATTTTTTATTGTTATAGAAATCCAATGTTTTCAAAGATTCTCCCTCAAGGATTCTACTGTTAACATTTTTCATTAAGAGAAATGCCTGTCTATTCCAATCTTTCTTTCCCTCCATTATTGACTGTGTCTTTTCTAGGTCTTGTCCTTGTCTCCTGGGCCACAGTCAGTAATGTCTCCACTTATGTATTCTGAGTGTGTGATCATTTGGTCCAAGGGATTCTGCTGAATGAAGTATAAATTCTGATATCTTTCTCTTGCAAACTTTCAAAACCTACAAATAAAATGAAGATATGGGCAATATAAAATGAAAATATAATTTTCCATTCTTATTAATATCTATCTCTATTTCAATAGAATTCAATTATTGGCCCCCAATGACTATATTTTTCAAAAGAATTCCCTAAATAATTACCAGTAATTCACTACTCCAATGTAATGTAGAAGATATTCTTAGTGTATTCTTCAAATTCATGTTGATGGAATGCCCAAGTTCCCTATATCAAATTGAGCTCCTATATTCCCTCTGAATAATAAAACTAAGATATGTTTGCTAAAGGTTGTTGAAAAACAACATTTTAGTTTGACATGGATGGTACAAATATAGTATCACTAAGGGTGAAAATTTAGTATATGTCCTGTGGACTACCAGTTTCATGTTCCACAATCACAATCGAACAATTTAAATACAGAATTATTTCCTAATTCTGTTAAATAAACCTCATTATAAATAACAAGCATTTTGAAAGCGTTAAATTTTTAACTATAGCTAATTAATTTGTACCTTTGCTCCTCTATCAACAAAAAATTGACTTTCATGGTTAACTCAGTTAAAAAATAAAACAGGACAATAGGAAAGAAGTAAAATATCTCCACTGCCTACAATATATAATAATATATATAAATATGCTGATGAAAAAAACGTGGGTCTGCTCTCTCATGTGCAGTAAAGCAAATCTACTGACACCAGGTTATGGCGAAGGAAAGTGTAGCGTTTATTGCAGGTGCCAGGCAGGGAGTTCAGGTCAGCTAGTGCTCAAAACACCTGAACCCCCTTTCCTGATGGGTTTCGTGAAAGCATTTTTAAATACCAGGTGAGAGAGGGGAATCACAGGGTATGTAATCAGCTCCTGCACAATTCTTTGATTGGTTGATGTGAGGTAACAGAGCAGTGTCACAGTGGTTAACATTATCAATCCTCAGGCTCCAGTAAAAGATCTCCTACTTAAAACAGTTTTAAAAGTTAAAAAAAATAAACATTAACTGAGTAGAGGGAAGGTATCCTCAATTTCAGAACAGTGTAAAGTCAGCAAATATCACAACTGATGCACCCCTTGAAGATACTGATCTTGACTGGTTGCAATTTTTAAGAAAACACATTTGGGTAAAATTAACTCTGCACTTAAAAAAATTGAGTCACAGGTTTTAGGTTTTCTAAATGCTCTAAAAGTACTTATTTTTCCTTTCCAAGAAGGGACTTTCAACCTCCCCCAAAGTAAAAGGGCAGTGCCTCTTGTATTGCTTCTCTCACTGAACACACCGAAGAAAAATTGCATCATGTTGGTGTCTATCTGAATAATGTGCTCAGGGCTCTCCCTGAGTCACTGCATGGTTCTCATTTGCACGTGGGAGCCAATGGGTCTAAGTGCTGGCCACCACAAGATGTGCCACTATGGCATGTGGATTATTTTGAGCTGAAAACAATCAAGGCCCAAAAGACTCAGGAAGAGCCTTTGAACTTCCCCCTTATTGCCTAAAATAATTTAAGACAGGAGGCCTGTCCCAGGAAGAAGCTATCACTAGAGATAAATGTAGTATAATACTAGGTGTGGTAGAACAGGAGGAACGTTGAAAAGCCCATTTGATCAAAATCCTCTCTGTGGGGCTTCCCTGGTGGTGCAGTAGTTGAGAGTCCACCTGCCGATGCCGGGGACACGGGTTTGTGCCCCGGTCCGGGAAGATCCCACGTGCCGCGGAGCGGCTGGGCCCATGAGCCATGGCTGCTGGGCCTGTGTGTCCGGAACCTGTGCTCTGCAAGGGGAGAGGCCACAACAGTGAGAGGCACGAGTACCGTAAAAAAAAAAAAAATCTCTCTCTGTCTCATTGTCTTTGGATGGATCAGCAAACATTTGTTTACCAAACATTAACTCTTTTTAACTTCCTGTGAATTACCTTACTTCCCCTTGAAATTTCAGACCCATACCTCCTTCTGATGCCGAAATTTGGCCTCTGTGCACTGGTATGGAATCGAAGTCGGGGGCAGAGTTTGGGTGAAGTAGAAAAGAATAGGTTTATCGCGTTGCCAGGCAAAGGGGGACACAGCAGGCTAATGCCCTCAAAACTGTGTGTCCCAACCTGGGGGGATTTGGTGAGGAGTTTTATAGCAATGGTTCAAGGTCAGGGTTGCTGATAAGGATTATGGTGTGTTCAGGGCCTGCAATCCTTTAATCTGGCCTCAGGTGGTCTCCTGATGAGCTTCTATGCTTCTCAAGGTTATCAAACTGTGATCTTCTCTCTAGAATGAAGGATGCTTCATCAAGTAGTTAACATCTTCCAGTTGTTGGGGGTTTTAGTTCTGTAGAAGAGCTCAGTTATTGTTATATGTTTCCCTTGAGGCAGAACCAGGATCTTGTCCCAAAGCTGCACTATTGTTTCTTGACAGTTCCTCCCTTGTCTCTGCAGCCCCTCCCTTCCCTGATTAGCAACTATTTGACCCTACCCTTTGGAATTCAGGGAAGGTTGTGGAGGCTGAAGCCTAGTCCCTGCAAACAAGAAATGGGGGACACAGAAAGACTTTAGTGCCCAGGAGCGCCACAGGGTCCTGCTCAGTTTCACTTCTCTTTAGTCAAGAATATATATATGTCACCTTGTCTTGCTGTCTTTGGAATTCTTCATACTTACGTGAATTCCCCATGTGCACATAATAATTTAATTTTCTCTTGTTAATCTGCCTTATGTCATTTTCATTGCCAGCCAAAGAGCTAATGTTACCCAAAAACCTGGGTTTGCCTCTTGGTGGGCGTCAAGCTGAAAGGCACAACAAAAACAAAGATTGGGAGAAGAAAGGATTTGTTACTTGCAGCAAGTAAAGAGAACACCGGGGGTCTTTCCCAAAGCAGTGTCTTCCTGAACAGCAAAATGGGGGAATTTTTAAGCTAAGGGTATATGCATATTCATGAAGGGGTTTGGGTGGTCCACAGAGTCCAAGCTTTAGTGGACTGAAGTCATGAGGGTCAGAAAAGGTCAATATCATCATTCCTTATGTTCCCAGTTGATCAGGCTAATCTTTACCATTGAAAGAGAACTGGGAGTCTTTACAATTATCTTTGTTATTGTTACTTCTTTGACCTGAAAACAGTCCTTTGATTCTGCATTATTTTGTTCCCTTAAGATCATTAATTACTGAGACCCTTTCAACGGCAAGCATCCTGGCCAGGCTTAGATTGCAAAACGGCTTAGGCCAAAAATGACCCCTAGATATACATATTATTAAACTTTTGTTTTATTTTCTCCTGTTAATCAGTCTCACGTCAATTTAATTCTTAGACCAGCTCAAAGTGTTACCTGAAACACTTCTTTTGTTGAGCCAAAAGACACAACCAAGCCAAAGGGCAGGAGAAGGAAGGGTTTATTACTTGCAGCAAGTACGGAGAACAGCAGGGATTTTCCCAAAATGGTGGCTCCTTGAACAGCCAAATTGGGAAAGTTTTAAACTGTCAACTGAAAAGAAAAAAGCACAAACTGAGAGTTGTGAGTTAAGTTTTATTTGGGGCAAAATGAGGACTATAGCCAAGGAAACAGCCTCTCAGATAGCTCTGAGGAACTGCTCGAAAGAGTTAGGGGGAAGGTCAGCATGTATGTGATTTTGGTGAAGGGGGACACATGTAATCAGGGACACATTTTGGCAGAAATTTGCTGCTAGTCACGAAATGGTGGCTGCTAGTCACAAGGAGCAGATGTCTCCATTAATGATTTTAGTGCTTTTCTAGATATGAGAAGATAAAAGAAACTGGGCTCATAAAATCTTCTGAAAATATCGAACTATCTGAAGGCCTGTTCTGCCGGGTTTTCTCAGAGCATAGACTGCCTCATTCTTGATCTCTGTCCTGAATTCCATTCAGGGTGTGTTGAAGGTTGTGAAACAAAATTTATATTTTATGGCAAGACAAGAGAAATTTAAACATAAATTCTTCTCTGCCCTTTGGTCTCCTCTCTCCCCACACTGTGCGCTGTGCATCTGCATTATACATTGACCAAACCTCCCCCATAGGCAGGGACACTTGCTCAACCATAAAGAGCAACATTCTCCTAACATCAACAAGACAACTCCCTCCTTAAGAGCTAACATTTCTTCTTGACCTTGTAAGGGGTTACATGACCAGCAGGATGGCACTTAGATCTGAATTATGTAAACGTTCAATAAAATGTCATTTGATGTACAGCCCTCTGTCTCAAAAAAAACTTATACACCTCCCTGGGTTTCTAATGGGCAGAACAGTTTTCAGAGTTTTCTGAGATGCTCTTCCCAGGTTATAATCCTCAAATTTGGCTCAAAGAAAAATTTCCAGTTCTCTTTTAGATCAAGTGATTACTTTTTTGTCAAGGTCAGAGACTACAGTGGCTAGTGACTTCATTCTTATAGAACCAGATGGTAAGGGACAATTTTATTTCACAAGATCATTAATTACTGAGACCTGTTCAAGAGCAAGCATCACGACCAGGCTGAGATCACAAATGATTTAGACTTAAAATGGCTTCTCTTATGTCAAAAAGTTATATTTGATTCTTTTTCTTTGGGGACCCCCTACTCCATTTGCCTACAGAAGGGCAGAGGAAAAGTTCTTCCTCTCTGACAGTCTTCATGACTGCCTGGAGAAACAATGATGGACTCAGGAGTTCTTCTCAGCCTCGATGTGCACAGAAATCTTTATGCCTATGGTAAAGGGGCATGGAAAGGAGAGGGTTCTCAATGTGTATAAGTTCAGATGCTTTCAAAGGCAGGCAATGTGCCCTGTACTATAATGCCTGTTGGGCAGGAAGAAAGTTTCCTGTACCCTTCTAGATTTTTCTGATTAGTCTAGGAATTAAATTGACATGAGACAGATGAAGATTAACAGGAGAAAATCAAACAAAATTTAATAATATGTATACATGGAAGAGACCCAGGAGAACTCAGTAAATCTCCCGAATGGCTGAAATCCTCACCTTAAATACCACTTTCAACTACAGACAAAGATGTTGGGTGGAGTGGTTTGGGACTTCAAAGGGGAGGAAGGCAATTCTTCCTCGGACCTCATACGTGAAGTCACCATACCTCAAGGGGAAATTCAGTTTGCAGTACAACTTCAACTAAGGAACAGTTCTTCATGTAACACTGCCGGATATTGGAAGATACACAGGCCCCTCGGCCGACCGAAGGCATTCCTTCATTGAGGCAGTTCGCTAGCTGCAGAACACCCTGCTTTAAAAAGTTGATTCAGTTAAGGGCACAGTGGGTAGCTTGTGTCTCTTTTACTTGTTAGAAAACACACGTATTTAGGCTGCGTGTCAATATAGACATGGCGTCTATAGCGAAAAGCCTGGTTTTCCCATTTTGAAAGCTCCATTCTTGCAGCCGGAAAAAACCTGAAAAACACTGTTGTTGCCGTGTTTCTAGTCCCTGCAGGCATGGCTCTGAGAAAAAAAAGAGTTTTCTCGAAAGAAAGAGGGTGCTTCCAGGTCCTGGGTGGGAGCTCTTCCTGCCCTGCTCTAGAGCTAAGGGGAATCTCAATGGGGGCCCTAGCCTCGACGTAAGGTCTTGATTTGGCATCCAGAAGGGTAGGCGTGAAGCAGGTTCCCTGAGGCCTTAGTCGCAGTTCTGCATTCGTTTAACGGCAGTAAGTGTCTAGAGACTCGTGGCCCCGTCGCGTCAGCGCCAGTTTCAGGACAAGAACTCTGAGGACCCGCCGGCTCCCCTGGGCTTGCTGGACCACACTCAGACCCGTAGGCCCTTCAGGGTGCCCCAGGGTAGGCCGAGGGAAGGGGAACACACTGCAGTCTACCTTGGGGGAGCTAGATGTTGATGTTACAACTACCGGGTTTTTTTTTTTTTGCAAGAACCCCTAAATATCCTGTGCCCTCCCTTACCTCTTCAGAACAGTCCCTCAGAGCTATCTGAGAGGCTGTCTCCTGACTTAAGTCCTCAGTATGTCCTCCAAATAAAACATAATTCTCAACTTTTAGGTTGTGCATTTTTTTTCAGTCAACATTTAATTGTATGGCTCACGTAGGTACTATGCCTAGATGTAATGGGATGAGCTGTAAATTATTAAAACTAGATAAACTCTGTCAGCTCTACCACTAGCTGAGATCAGGCTTTCATCTCTGGATACTTCTGTCATAGACCTTGGCAGATATGGGGTCTGTGTTGGTCTTAAAATTATTCTTAGAATTGTGGGGACTCATTCATTCTTTCAACAAATTTTACTGCTTATATTCTATGTGTCAGTTACAGTGCTGGGTCTTGAAATACAGAAGGCAACACACGAAAGTACAAGGATAAAACATATTTTCTACCATATTAACTTTTTTCATTCATTAATTCATCCTTAAGTCATTCAACACGCATCTTCTTATTGAATACTGATGAGGGATCAAATGCTAGGCTAAACACTGAGTATATAACTGCAAATGAGATGGATAGGCCCTGATTTTGACGTCACTACTATCTTTTGTCGTGCCATATAGTGGGACAGCTTCATTATTCCCTTTACCGTAAGTTTTGGGTTTTTTTTGCGGTACGCGGGCCTCTCACTGTTGTGGCCTCTCCCATTGCGGAGCACAGGCTCTGGACGCGCAGGATCAGCGGCCATGGCTCATGGGCCCAGCCGCTCCGCGGTATGTGGGATCTTCCCAGACGGGGGCACGAACCCGTGTCCCCTGCATCGGCAGGCAGACTCTCAACCACTGCGCCACCAGGGAAGCCCTACCCTAAGTTTTTATCACAAATTGCTAATGAAAATAAAACTGTTAGTGGAGTTTCAACATGCATAGGTAAATGAGAACACAGAACTCCCCTTTCGCATGCCCCATTCTCCTACTTCTAACTCCCTATGCGAACTCACTTTGTGCCAAGACCAAGAAGATGTGCCCCAATAAGAACCAAGCTGATTTCCTCACACTGACAGGGGCTATTGCTCACTTAGAAGACTTGATGCTTAATTTTGATAAGCAACTAGAAGACCATGGAGACAACCTATAAAAATGATTTGTATTGGGAGAAAATACTAAAAAGGGTTAATGTGCTGTTTCACATGTCTAACCTCCTGGGATTAAACCACAGGCACCAAGGTCACCAAGGGTACTTGGCAACAATGAGCTAAAAATGAAAAAAAAAGAGCATCATACTGTTATTGTATTCATCTTCCCCCAAGGCACTCTCTGATAAACACCACAACCACTAAGTGAATTGAGAACAGCTTCCTTGTGGGGCAGGTTATATATGCATCTTTTTCCAAGAAGTTAAATCATATCCAGCTATCAGCACACCTTACTTAAGGTGATTGTAATATATGAGATTAAATGTTCCTACCTGATTGGAAAATTTCTTGTCCTCAATTCATTGGCTATACTGGAGTTTTTTTCTTTGGTCAGACTTTCAGACTTCTACCAGAAATTGTTCCTTTGGGGAAACCAGGCCTTCCCAGAAACTCAGGAAACTGAAATGGAG
This sequence comes from Mesoplodon mirus, assembly GCF_964341445.2. NCBI lineage: Eukaryota > Metazoa > Chordata > Mammalia > Artiodactyla > Ziphiidae > Mesoplodon > Mesoplodon mirus. Next base: position 18,630 of record NW_028295125.1, on the reverse strand, counting down.
ACAGCAAGAGAGAAGGAAATTATTTGGACATATAGACCTCAATTGTTTGGTTTTAAGTAAACGTCCCAGCAAACATCTTCTAAATGGTATAATAACTTTAGGGAAATTCACAGTTTATAAGTTTGTGTACTCATAAACTGAACATATTATGATAAGAGTACAGGTTGCATTTTGTGTCTTCAACTCAAGCAAAGACTTCAAAAAAGGCCCAGTTATCCTTTGTTCATTAAGACACAAAGAGAGGGCAAAAAGGGCAAGTTTCTAAGTCTTTTTCTTTAAAATTTACTTCCTTTCTTCAGCCTTCATCAAGATCTTCAGGAAATTAACTTTACTAGTTAATTATTCATAAAATAAACATAGGAACCTGCAGAAGACTATCTCACAGAGACCTGTAATGTACAATATCCATTGCATACATGCACCATGAGCTTGTCTTTTCTAGCACTGGCATACACAAAACTCTGTGTGTGTGTGTGTGTGTGTGCACATGTGTGTCTTTTTTTTGTGATGGAGCCATAGGGAGAAAATAAATCTATTGGCTGCAATTCAGTGATGTAGAAAGATTTAAGGGTAAAGGAAAAGGCTACATCAAGTGAAGCAATAAAGTCATGAGGTTGTGCTTCCATAATAATAACAATAGCAGTCTTCTGTAACCAAGGGAGCAGGCTCCTCAAATTATAGTCACACCTGTTAGACCATCTGCCCATAAATTTCACACTATCATTAATGGAAAACAAATGGCACTGTCTCTCCTTCCCTTTATCCATTGGCCATTCTCATATAAAAGATTTTTCTCTTCAAGGTCGTGCTCTTTCCTATCTGTTTAAAAATATTAGGATTTAGGAGGGGTGTTACATAATGTGCCATGCCTTGGTACTTGTACCAGTGATGGCTCTGTAAGGAGCACTGGATTGTTAGGAGGCTATAAATTGAATTCCCCTAGAAGCAGAACCTGAGGCAATAATTTGAATGCAAACTGTTCATCTGGGAGGTGCTTCCAGAAAACTCAGAAGTGGAGTGGGAATTGAGAATGGAGGCATGGAAGGAAGCCAACAGAGGTGCATTACTGAATCAATTACTCCTGCAGGGAACTGCTGCCAGTACTTCAGGGGAGTTCTGTGAAACTCTATAGAACATGTCTCAGAGTTATCCCAAGAATTGGTGAGAAACTTGAAGTACTTATCTTCCAGTCCCCTCTGTCCTTGGTTGAAAGCTACACCCAGATACATTAACTCCTGTACATTTCTGGCCTGCCCTAAGGTGGATAATTGCAGGTGGTAGCATGAGTCTATCAGCATATACTGGAATGATGAGTGCTGGGGAGATATGAGTGGAGCATTGAAACCATCTAATACAGTCGGGGCAGGAGATATCAATTATTGGCTTCCAATTCCAAATGGGTAACCTTAAATTCCTGGGTTAATGGTTTTACTTTGAGGCATTTAAGCATGATGTATGAGTAAAAATTTCCTCTATTAAATCAAGTTGAAGATCCTAAGTCCCTAATCTTCTGGAAAACTGTGGGGATCTTTTTAACAGATTTTTGAAAAGTAACATGATTAAGATTTCAAACTGACCATCCATTCATTCATTCATTAACTCATTAAACAAACATTTATTGAACACCTAAAGTATGCCATGGGTTAAACTAGGCACCAGTGTTACTGTTACTAAAATCATTATCGTGCCACCTAGAAGTCAATGTATTGTGACACTCAAATAAGAAAATCCATAGTTACCATAAAAATTATTACATAGTGCTATAGGAAGACAAGGTAAGACCTTAATTCATGCTGTGGAGAGTAGTATATGGGGGATATCAGCAGGGCTTCCTGTAGAAGGCAATGGAAATGGATACGTAACATGAAGGAAGGGTGAATTTTTGAGGAAAAGAGAAGATAAATTCATGTTTGCCAGAAAATGAATGGTTAAGGATCAGGCCAGAAAGGAGTTCCATTCATAATCAGTATAAGAAATGTCACTGGGGCTTCCCTGGTGGCGCAGTGGTTGAGAGTCCGCCTGCCGATGCTGGGGACACGGGTTCGTGCCCCGGTCCGGGAAGATCCCACATGCCGCTGAGCGGCTGGGCCCATGAGCCATGGCCGCTGATCCTGCGCGTCCAGAGCCTGTGCTCCGCAACGGGAGAGGCCACAACAGGGAGAGGCCCGCGTACCGCAAAAAAAAAAAAAAAAAAAAAAAAGAAATGCTCACTGGAGTGTAAGAAAAGAAGACAATGGAGAGGGTGGTAGAAGCCAGACCATGGATGGTCCATGTATGTATACTAAGTGCTATGGTCTAGTCTTTGTGTTCCCCTCCAAATTTATACTTTGAAATCTTAATTTCCGGAGGTGATAGTAGTAGTAGGTGGGGCCTTTGGGAAATGATAAAGGTATTAGTGCTCTTATAAAAGAGACCCCACAGAGCTCCCTAAGCTCTTCTGCCATGTGCGGTTACAATGAGAAGTCTGTGACTCAGAAGAGGGCCCTCATCTGACCATACTGCCACCCTATTCTTGCACTTGCAGCCTCCAGAACTGTGAGAAAAAAAATGCCTGTTGTTTATGAGCCACCCAACCTGCACCATAATCTTACAGCAGCCCAAAAGGACAAAGAGAGTTTGCATGTCAGATTTTACTCCAAGAAAGATGGGAATCCACTGAAGGATTTTAACTGGTAACTTAGAAGAGAGAAAAGTTTCATAACACAATCAAGTATTTTTATAAGAAAAATTTGTTTCATTTTCAGAAAGATCACTCTGGAAATACTGTGACTAGATTTTTGGAGAAGGGTGATGGCAGTCCCGGATATAGAAAGATGAGTTAGTAGTCCATTAATGTAAGTCAAACAAGAAAGTGGATATAGAAAGTGTGAATTTGTGGCTGAGCATTCTTTTCTTTTAGCACTTGAAAAATGTTATGTCAATGCTTCTGACTCCAGAGTTTTAGACAAGAAATATGCTGTCATTGGAATTGGTGTTTCTGAATAAGTAATGCATCGTTTCTGCCTGTCCACTTTCAAGATTTTTTTTGTCTCTACTTTTCAGAAGTTTAGTTATGACGCATCTTGGCAAGGATATCTTTGCGTTTTTCCTCTTTGGGTTTGTTCAGATTCTTGAATTTGTGTTTATGTCTTCTAAAAAATTGGGAACTTTTTAGTCATGATTTCTTTGAATACTTTGTCAGTCCTACTTGCCCTCTGTTTTCATTCTGGAACTTTGATGATATGAATGTTAGTGCTTTTGTTACTGTTTACACGTTCTAGAGATCCTGTTGTTTTCCCATCTTTACCCCTCAGTCTATTTTTCTCTGTACATGTGGTACATTGTATTGATCTCTTCTAAGTTCATGATTCTATGCTTTGTAATCTCCACTCTACTCTTGAGCAAAGTTTTTTGATTGTTGTAGTTTTCAGTTCTACTGTTCTCATTTGTTTTTATTGTTATAGCTTCTAGTTCTTTGTTTACATTTTCTATTTTTCCCATTTCTGTCAAGGAACACATAATTGCTAATTGAAGCACTTATGTGACAGCTTATTTAAAATCCTTGTCTGATCATTTCAATAGATGTTTTATCTCAGTGTTGGTGTATGTTTATTGTCTTTTCTCATTTATTCAGTGATTTCCTGGTTCTTGGTGTCATAAGTATTTTTCCATTGTATTCTAAACATTGTGAGTTATTATATGACTCTGTATCCCATTTAATTTTATTATTACTTTTTAGAAGGAAGTCATCCTATTTGAGACATAGTATGAGGACTGGGAGGTTACATACAGATTTCCATTGGGCCCTACTGACGATACCCCAGCAAAAGTGGGCACTTACATTGCCTCACTGCAGACAGATCAAGTAGAAGTTCAGCTATCCTATTGGCCCTTCTGACACCTTCCCCCAAAAGTGGAACATTAATATCATTGTGTTGCCTTTTAGTAGGAGTGGAAGTTCATCTCCCCAGTAGATTTCTTGACACAGGGGAGGGGAGAAGTGAAGTGTTTGCTGTCCTTCCTCCCACCTCATTCCTTCTTGTTGATGCCGGGTGTGGGTAGAGGGTCAGCTTCCTGCTGGCCCCACTGACACCAGGGTAAGAGGAAGAGAACTGCCAACTAGCCCTGCTTGTGCCATCTCATTCTGTCTTACTGCCTCAGGATGGTTATGGGGATTCAGCACCTCATTGGGTCTCACTGACACCATGTGTTGGGGGTTAGTGGGGTGCCTACTCCCTCCAACCTGTAACATCCTATTCTTATTGATGTCAGGGAGAGATGGACGCTATGTCCCACCATTGGACCCCACGACTGTGTGAGGGCAGCCCAGTGTTAACAAGCCTGTCAGGCACCACGTTATTTTTTTTTTTAATAAGTAAATTTACTTATTTATTTGGCTGTGTTGGGTCTTCATTTCTGTGCAAGGGCTTTCTCTAGTTGCGGCGAGCGGGTGCCACTCTTCATCATGGTGCTCGGGCCTCTCACTGTTGTGGCCCCTCTTGTTGCGGAGCGCAGGGTCAGTAGCTGTGGCTCACGGGCCCAGCTGCTCCGCGGCATGTGGGATCTTCCCAGACCAGGGCTCGAACCTGTGTCCTCTGCATTGGCAGGCAGATTCTCAACCACTGCACCACCAGGGAAGCCCAGGCACCACCTTTTAAAGTCTGTTTGCTAATGGAAAGGGGTGGAGGCTCAGCTCACCACTGGACCACACTGAAACAACCCTGGTGGGTTGTTTCAGAGCGCTGCCTCTTCTAGAGGGCAGGAGTGGGTTGGTGTGGAAGATCAAATCCTAGCTTGGCCCAACTGAAACCACAGGACATAGGGGATGGGTGCAATATTCCACTGGCACTTGGCTCGAGTAGTGTGTATATTCCACTGGCACTTGGCTCGAGTAGTGTGTATATTATTGCCCAAATGGTCTTCTGTCTTTAGCAACCCCTTTCCTCATACTTTGGCTAGGGGGAACTGGGTTTTGTGTTTTTTTCTGAAGCTTTTTTGTCTGTTGTTCTGTTGGTGGTTATTGATTGGGGGTTCCTGTAATACCCTCTCCAGGATGTATGGGAAGCAACAGGAAACACAGGGGACTCATCACCATGTTATTCCTCAAGTCCCAAAGTCCCTAGTTAAGTCTGCCTTCTCATTTCCACCTTTCAGCGTCTTCCTATGTTTGTTTGTTGTTATGTTCAGGGTTTTAGTTTTAAGTGGGAGAACCTGGGAGAAATGGGCTACTTCATCTTCTTGGAAGCAGAGGTCTGGAGGACTTTTGATCTTAAAAAGTACTGCTGACTGTAAATTAATATTTGATGATATACACCTTGCCCTTTAAGAATTATTCTACTAGATGATGTGGCTTCCCAAAGTTGCTACAATTTGATTTTCATACTTCTAAAAGTCAAGTGTTTTGCTGGAGTTGAAATTTAAAGATAAGCAAGAGATGAGGCTAAGATGATCTATGTGGTAACGGATTAAAGTTGGAAACATCAATATACATTCATTTTTAGCTTAATATTGCTTCATATTACCTTAATACACATGGTTATGTAGAGAGATACTTATAGATATGTGCCTATACATGGGTCATGCACACACATATTATCTCTTTGCTCTGTCAGCTGAGAAGATCTAGAAGCAATGACATCCGAGCAGCAATTAGCACACCCCACACCCAGATCCTGCTGTCTAATACCTTTCTCCACTAAAAAGACCTAGTTATCCTTGAAGAAACAGCTGATTCTAGGACTGGGGCAGTAAATATACAAGATTTATAAACAAGACCATCTTATAGTGTCAGAAAGTAAGGAAGTTCCAAAAAAAAAAAAAAAATACAGGATGGGGATACCCCAGAGTGGCACAAGAGCCAACTGAAAAGAGTTCACAAGGGTCAGGACTAGAGCAATTTGAGGAACAAAGTAACTAAAGCAGAATTAGATTATAACCCAAAGTATAAAATAAAAATCCATGAGTTCTTCTGATATAAATAAATAATTGGATACATAAATGCAGGAGAATAGATAAATCTCCAGTGCAAAGGAATTCCAAATAGTTTATGTAGTACTCCATCTTAAGCATAACTCCCTATTCCTTAGTTGTGGGCTGAGCATATTGACTTCCTTCCAAAAAAGTACAGTATGAAAAAGGGAAAACCATAATCTTATGATGGAGAAACCTGAAAAACACTACTTCAGCCTGGTGATCAAAGTCGACCTCAGCATTCATAATGCATATTCATACTTTGTACACTTGATGTGATCTGACAGAATAACCCTTCTACTCTGTGGTCTTCCTCCCCAAAACACATAATCCCAATATTATCATGAAAAATGCATCAAACAAATTCTAGTAGTGGGCATCCTACAAAACCCTAACTACTCAAAATTGTCAAGGTCATCCAAGGAAAATCTGAGAAGCTATCAAACCCAAGAGGAGCCTAAGGAAACATGGCAACTAAAGGTAATATGATGTTTTGGATGAAATCCTGGAATAGAAAAAGGACATTAGGTAAAAACTAAGGAACTGGACTAATGGATGGACTATAGTAAATGATAATGTATCAATATTTGTTTATTGATTGTAACAATGTAACATACTAATATAAGTGGATCATCATAGAGGGAAATGGGTATAGTGTATATGGAAACACTTTATACTATCTTCTCAATTTTTCTGTAAAATTAAAACACTTCTAAAAAATAAAGTCTATAAAAACGCTGTGTTTTCTTGTTTTATGATTATGTGCCTGTATTTCCTAATGAATATGTCAATTTGCTTTACCTTCCTTGATACTGATATTACAGAAAATACTAAGTAACTCTGAAAGAATTTGTAACTCCAATTCAACAAGCAATAATTCTTGTATTAACTTTTTGGAAGAACGCACCGAATAAATCAAAGCAAATTGTCTTTAAAGGCTGAATTTCTTTTCAGTGTTTAATCTTTTATATTATTAATGCATACCACAAAAAAGATTCTGTTTCAAAGGGCAGAAAACGTTGATTGTAGGCAATGTCTAAAGTACAGTGAAATATTAATGCCTGATGCTATAACAACTTTAATGTATTTAATGTTTTCAAAATGATGAATTGTTATTTCAGTCAATAAAGTATTCACTTTTATACATTTCCTACCCATCTTTTCCCAAGACACCCACAAGGAAATGATACTATCATCTGACATTAGGTTCATCAATTTAAATTGGAGTTTTTGGTAGCTGTGGTTGCCAATGGTCCTGGAATGTGTGATACTTTTACAAATCCTCTCCATGGCAAAATCTGATCCTCACAAGGTAAATCACAGGAGGTGCCTAAAGCCAAATGACATATTGCTTTGTAGCTAGATTACCAAGCATTTTACTTAGAGGCACAATAGAATGTAGAAAAGGCCATTTCTCTTTCTGTCTTTTTCTGCTCAAAGGTCACTCACCATCTTACTTTTTATCAGCCATTTCAAAAGTTTTCCATAAATTTAGACCATATAATGTCACTTAATGTGAATGTAGCTCAACCTTCTGTTTTAGTACAGCTAATCTCACATTATTTTATTGGTGCTAAATATGTAAATCATCAGCAAATTTTTGTACTTAACTTTTTTTTTTGATGTGGACTACTTTTTAGAGTCTTTATTGAATTTGTTACAATACTGCTTCTGTTTTATGTTTTGGTTTCTTGGCTGTGAGGCATGTGGGACCATAGCTCCCCGACTAGGGATTGAACACACACCCCCTGCATTGGAAGGTGAAGTCTTAACCACTGGACCGCCAGGGAAGTCCCTGTACTTAACTTTTTTTTTTTTTTTTTTGCGGTACGCGGGCCTCTCACTGTTGTCGCCTCTCCCGCTGTGGAGCACAGGCTCCGGACGCGCAGGCTCAGCGGCCATGACTCACGGGCCCAGCCACTCCGCGGCATGTGGGATCTTCCCGGACCGGGGCACGAATCCGTTTCCCCTGCATCGGCAGGTGGACTCTTAATCACTGCACCACCAGGGAAGCCCCCTGTACTTAACTTTTAAAAATAATTAAAATAAGCTATTCAACACTTTTTTCCTTAAAAAAAAAAAAAAAGCAATTCTCCTTAGGCTGGCCCTGGGCACATATGTGACTTTGCCATTTTTTCCATGGACTATTTTCTTATCTGTTTTACGGTGTCACATTTGTTCTACCTTCTCAAAAAGAAGCATTTAAAAATTCATCTACGCGTTCATGCATTCATACATTTATTAAATAAATCTATTGAACACCTACAGACGGCACAGAAAAAAAGGCAGAAAACTAATCTGGGTTGCACAGAAAGTAATGAACTCAGTTAAAATATTTGGTGAAAATAGGTATTACTCAATCTACTGGAAATTACATTTCATTATGCGGACTCACAGACTCCAGGAAAACCAAGACCTAAATAATAATAAAGTAATAAAAGGACTAGCCATTTACTGAGTGCCTGCTTGTACCTGACTCTGAAACTCTAAAATCATTACGGATGTTCTGATGATTGTCTGATATAATTGTAATCTCCATTTTACAGATGAAAATAACAAGGTTCAGAGACATTAGGTTACTTGCCTAAAGTGAAGTGGCCCAGAAACTACAGAACTGGAAATTGAACCTTAGACTTCATAACACCAAAGTCTGTGCTTTTAATCACAATGTGTGTTTGTGAGAGAGAGATAGATAGATAGAGAGAGAGAGAGAGAGAGAGATAGAAAGAGAGAGAATGTGTTTAATAGAGAACCTCTGAGAAATGGCAAGAAAACTGCCAGGTATCCATAAAACAATAATTTAGGAGCTTCTTACTATACAAGTAATTGTTAATCATATGGCTGAACTAAGGATCTCTCACTTTTGAACTAAGACATGAAAAGCTTCCAGAAGTTGAGTCTAAATTTTACACTTACATAAGATACTTCATACAGAATGCTAAAGTATAATAACTAAAGAGCTCTGAAAATACTGGAAGCATTCATATAAGTATGATTTCATAATGTGGATAATAGAGGATTTAAGAAATTGGCAGATGCAACTGCAGACTCATTTGTTATCATTTCTGTGAAGGGCAAGATAAATGAATAAAATGAGAAAAATGAAAAAAGAATGGCTAGCAATTTTAGGTAGTTTGCTGAATCTCCATACTAGGAAAGACTAAGCAAAAAAAAAAAATTCTCGAAATATTATTTTGAAAGCACCTACAAGTGTATATGGTCTTTTTATACCAAATAACTTGGAGTTATGAACTGTCAAATAAGTCTAATCTTCTCTGATGATAAAATTGCTGACTTTATTTGAAACTATGGAGTGAAAAATGAGGTAATAATCAGAAATTCTTAAGAAAAGGAGTAGAAAAAACAAAATTATAAGAGTTATGTTAAAAAATATTTTGAAACAAACATAAAATCCCCATTACTGGTACAGAGCTTTTAAAACTTTATTTTGGTTTTAAGTTTTAATAAATATTTATATGTTTACATAATTACTGTCATAAGGAAGAGACAATTGTAGGTCAACTTTCTTCATTCTTTCTTTATTAAGCATTATTCTATTTTGCTCCATCATCTTGTAATTATACTATAGTAACTGTGTAACTTTCTACTAAGTGGATATTTCCTAAACTGTTTTCCTATTGTTAACAATTAAAGGTGTTTCCAATTTTTTGTTATTACAAATGACATGACAATGAGCATCTTTATATAATAATTTTCTGGATTATAAATTATTTATTGGCATAAGCGTCCAGAATTAGAATTAATGTGTAAAAAGCTCTTAACATTTTTATCTTGCTAGACATTGCCAAATTACTTGTCAAAAGATGGAACCAAATTATATTGCAAAAATCTTTGCCAACGGAAGACATTATATATAATTTTTCATTTTGCTAAATTAATAAGTTGGAAACCTATGTTCCATTTCTTTGAATTCTTTGATAACAGAGTGCTGCTGGAGGCTGGGAGGGCAGCCATGTCTGTGAAGGCTCCCCAGAGTTGGAGCGGGAAAGTGGAAAAAGGTAAAAAAAAAAATACTAATTGTATTTTCCCTCGATTGTTATCTCTCACTCTCTTCTGCCTCTGTGTAACTTATATCCAGGTAGCTGGAGAAAAATCATGTGGCAGGGCAAATTGGTATTCCAATAACTTAATAATCACCAGCTTCAAATGGATTTTCAAGACTGGAAATAGTGCTCTGACTTACAGTAAGCTCTTTCTAATTCTCCTTAAGGACTATTTTCTTAGAAGCTTTACTTAACCTCCATCCTCTCTACTTCCTTCACTCTGAGCTGGTGAGGTGCTTCATAACTCATTAAGAACACAGAAGTCTGTAAATAGTCCACTGCCAAATCCATTAATTCATTAGCATTTGCATTGATCTTTGTATTCCCTTTTACTACAGGAGTGAAAGTTAAAAGGCCATGTGCACTACAGATAGGATTTCATTTTCTCTCATCTTCTCAAGTACTTCACAGCACTGCATTTTCTACAGCCCATCTACCCCTTATGAATGATTCTTGCCAAAATTCAACCTCATTCTAGACTAGTAACTCCAACTTAAAATGTTAAAAACTATACGTGTAACATGAAAGCCTCCCTCCTCCCCTAATCCCTGCATATCTTCTTTAGACAATTCATGTCTGAACTTTTCAAAATTGTTGTCTTCATATATTGTTTCCAATTCCTCACGTCCCATTTACTCTATAAGTTACATCCATCTGACTTCTGTCACCGTAATCTCACTGCCCACTGTCCTGAAATTTTACTTATGAAGGTCACCAGCGATCCCCATGTCAGTATAGCCAATGAATAGTTTTTGTCCTATTTCTAGGCTCTTTCCTTCTTTAAAAAAGAAAAAGAATAAGAAAAACAAAAACCATTTTTTTCTTCTATGCTTTTACACTCTCATCATCTTCTGTCTTGGTATATTTTATTGGCTTTCTGTGTTTAATCTGATTTCTAACATTCTATTAGTTTCCTTTATCTTCAGTGGAATAAACCAGTATATGAAGGATTATTCTCAACAGTTAGTTCTCATAATAACAGTACTAGTAGCAGCAGTCAATACTCTGTAATGCTTATCATGTGCCAGACACTATTCTAAGACACTGTTTAACTACATATATATAGACACACACACATATATATAAGGTTTTCCTCCTCATACGCCTATGAAATAAGCCTATTATTATACCCGTGTTACAAATGAGAAAACTGAGGCAATGAGAGGCCAAGGTCACATGATCAGTACTTGGTGAAGCTACGCCTGAGTTAATGCTGGAACTTTAGAGTAGACAAGATAATAATGTCTCACAGATTGGCCCTAAGTGTGAGCAACATTTAATTAATGACTTGTGAAGTATCAGAAAAAAATGGAACATTTTAAATTGATTGGGAACTACTAAGTCATGTATCAGTAACTAAGAATGACTCTTATTGAATGAAATTATTTTTCATTATTCTTTTGAAAGAAGAATATTCTTGTGTTAGTGTTTCACAGTTTTTTTTCATTCACATATTTATTCATTTATTAGCCACACATTTCCTTCTATGTGCCAGTGTCTGCTGCAAGCCTTGGAAGATTCAGCGGTGAGCAAAAAATTACAAAATCCTTGCTCTTAAGCAAATGTCCAGTGGTGGAGGAAGACAGAGTAAACATGTAAATAAATTTTGTACAGCGACAGAAATACGACTGGACAATGGGACGGAGAGGCACTGAGGAGGCAGGTCTCTTTGGTCAAGATAGTAGTGGTGGCGTTTGAACCGAGACCTTAATGATCAGAGGAAAATTGGTCTGGGTAGAAGGATTAGCCAATCTAAAGCTGGGAGAGCAAGAAGTAGAGCTTGTTGCATCTGAGGGACTGAAAAAGACAACTGTGCCTCGAACCCCATGAAGGTCAGGGAAAGATGTAGTAAGTGACCAGAGCACATGGTCCCTGTGAGCCTGGCTAAGTAGTTGAAAATTTAATCTCTCTACAATAGATAGCCTTTAGAGGTTAGAAGCAGTGCAATAATAGCATCTGATTTGTGCTTTTTGAAAGACTACTTTGACTGTTGAGTGTCCTACAAAAGCAAAATACTTGTGTCTCTATGAAGTGCAGATAGTAAAATTTAAAAAGCCCAATGAGCTCATAAGCAGTTGGTTTACTAAGTGTAATCATTTATCTTAACTAGACTTCATTAATATAAGCTTGGTGACCTTGGGGCCCTGGGACATATTAGATTAGGGAACCCCAACTATTTTCAAATAGTGTGATTTGAAAAATTCTCGAAATTGTTGGGGTTCAGGAAGATTATTTTATTGCTGGGCCTGGATGGGAAGTTTAGAATAAGAAACGAAAGTATGATGGCTGGCTTCCATCTATTCTCCCTTCCTGTGGGAGAAATGATGGTGGGGTGACTACTTTGCTGTTGACCCAATGCTTACATTTCAGAGCTAGTTCAATCCAGTAAATATTTGCTGAACAACTATTATATGTTAGGCACCTTGCTGAAACTGGGAATATAGAGAATAATTAATAATAAAAGCAGGTATTACTAACAAGAGACAGGCACTGTGCTAATGCTTAACATGCACCATCTCAAGTTACATTAATTTACACACTAACCATATGGGGTAGATGCATTTATTATACCATTTTCTGGGTGAGAAATCTAATCTCTTTAAGGATTAAGTGACTTCTCCAAGGTTACACAGCTAGTTAGGGGCATAGGCAGGATTTGAACTCAGGTCTGGTATCAGCACCAATTCTCTTAGCCATTATGCTCTATAAGGAACTTACTTGAGAAGATCAGGATTATACATATATGGGTACAACCAACCCTAAGACCATCTGACAAAACTGGCTGCTTGAGAAGTCCTGGATTTATGTAAGATGCTCTTGGAATGGAGAAGATCGTGAAGGAGGGTCCCCAAAACACACTCTCTATACTAAGGGGTAAAAAGAGAGAAAGAATTAGCCTACAGCAGTATGATATTGAGGACCAAGAAACAGTGTTTCTCTCTTTTGTGAATAGTTATTAAATTGTTTCTACTTCAAAATATCGGAAAGAAATCACAGTACTATGGACAGTTTGTGGAGCCACCCTATCTTCGCGTGAATCCTGGCAGGTGTAGAGTTCATAGTATGACCCTGGCACCTAAGTGTAGTTAAGTAAGCTTTCATTTTTCTTTAGGCTGAAAGCAAAGTAGCTTTCTGATAGGTATAGTTTAGGAAAGTCTTCAAAGAAAATATTTAAAGTCCAATATCTCAGAGAAAAGCCATTTTGCAAAAGATCTGTCAGCAAAAGCAAGGCCAAACACACCAATTATTTAGTGAGACTTGTATTGTTATATCATTGCTCATGTTGTTTCTTTATGCATTTACCTGGAAGAAGGCTTTTAATGTTCAACAATTCTCAAAGAGATAAAGACCCACACTGACGTGTCAGAAAGAGCTGTGCCCTGGAATTAGATCAGTTTAGGTTTGACAACTTACTAGAATTAGGTAACGTTCTTAATCTTTCTGAGTCTGATTCCTATCTGCAAATAGGGATAACACTATCTATTACAGAGGGATGTGGTTAAATTAAATGACACATGTAAATGAAATATATCCTTCCAGACTGAGAACATACCTAGTAAATGTTAAGTGATCTGCAAATATTCTGCTTTCTTGAAATGGATGAAACCTGTTATCATGTTCTTAACCAATGGTCTAAATATCAAGACAATATTTAGTTAAAAGTTATATTTGTTCTTTCACTGTCCATCTGCATTTTAACATATTCTAACATATTCTCCTTGATCAATTGTGTCAATATTAGTAACATTTGTCATTTAAGCTATTACTGTTCATATGTTTAAAATATTTCAATGCGATATAAGTCATTACTCAAAGGGATGCCTAGCTGGCTTTTTCAAAGATTTATTTTAAGTAAAAATGAAAGACACATTTTTCATTTCCACCAAGTTTTATTGAACAGTGTATTCATTACCTGTATGAACTCTGTGGCCAACCCAATAGAGTAGCCAAGACATGGAAACAACCTCAGTGATTTTTGTGGATGAATGGATGAAGAAAATGGGGTGCATACAACCTACTATTATTCAGCCATGATAAAGAAGGAAATCTGGCTATTTGTGACCATATGGGTGGATTTGGGGGGCATTATGCTAAATGAAATGTCAGACAGAGAAAGATAAATACTTTATGATCTCATATGTGAAATCTAAACTGCTGAACTCATGATTGAAAGAATGGAATGATGGTTGCCAGAGCTGGGGGTTGGAGGTGAGGAAAATGAGTGAAGATGATCAAAAGATAAAAACTTCTAGTTATAAGATAAGTGAGTAATCGTGATGTCATGTACAGCTTGGTCGCTACAGTTAACAATACCGTATTTTATGTTTGAAAGTTGCTAAGAGAGTAGATCTTGAAAGTTCTCATCACAGAAATAAAATTTGTAATTATGTGAATTAAGGTTAACTAAACTTATTGTGGTAGTCATTTCACACTATATATATCAATCATCACATTGTACACCTTGGACAGATACAATATTATATATCAATTCAATCTCAATAAAACTGGAAAAATCTCATTTATATTTTAGCATAAATATATCAAATGGGTTTCTTGACAAGATGAATAATAACTATAGATAAAAGGAAATAAGATATTGTTGTTGCTGTTGTTTGCTTTTCCAGAGTGCAAAACACTAAAAAGGGGGGAGGTGAGTATGGGCTTGCAAATGCTGCTTCATGGGCCCTAACGCTATGATACAGACATTTAGTCTAGACCTGAAAGAGAACTTGAGTCATTTCAACAAATCTGCAAAACAGTCATGTTCAAACATGAAGAGATATCAGTAAATTCTTTTTCACACTGCAAGAAATCTGCCTTCAGCTTTCAGCAAAACCTCAGTTTTTGGGTTATGAGGGTAACAGTTCTTAAGCAAGAAGTACAATGCTTCCACCAGTGCTTTCTCCCTATGATGAATAAGTTTTCAGTCTCCCCACCAGTGCTCATCCCTTCTCCCCTTAATGTCTTGGCCAAAATTCAACCATCACCCCAGAAAACTCCTTCCCAGTTTCATTGACTGTACGTGACCACGTTATTTCAATCACCTTGGCACATTTATATTACCTACTTCCTAAGGTAGGTATTATATATATGAGATTTTAAATAAAAGAATGCCTGTAAAGTACTTAATGCTCAACTCCTAGCACAATATGAATATTCTGTAACTGCTGACTAGCATAATTATTATATCATTTACATTAAAACTAATCTGTGCTTTCTTTCACACACCCATGTTCTTTGTCCCCAACTGGGGTAAAGGAAATAAATGAACATTTATTGATTATCTACAGTTAGAGTATAGAATGCAGTGTAGGCTATAGAATTAGTGGTGTTCAAGACTGAAACTGACCTGGATTTGAATTCCAGACCTCTCACTTACTTAGACTTTACGACGCCTCAGTTCCCTTACTGATAATTAGAGATCATAGACATTTCAGGGACCACGGTAAGGATTAAAAATATTATAATGTTTGGATCCAGAAAGGGCATTCATTACCTCATTTAATGTAAACTCTTAGATAATCTGATTGAGTTTTGAGAATCTGATAACGGCTCTGCATCCTTTTGCTATTTGCTAACTATTCATAGCATTTTGCATAGAATTCCAGGGCTTTGCTAATATGAAAATCAATCAAAGGCTTTAGTTGGCACAAAGAACTCAGAGAAATTGTTATGGGGCAAGAATTAGAATTCTTCTTGAAATACAGACTATCATCCTGGAGAAGAAAGAACAACATTTTAATGTGGTCACATTTGGGTCAAAACTATACACTTCCATAATGATGTTTCTACCAGGTCTTGATTTGACTGGGATTGAAATTTCTGACATTACTGTCCCCATCACAGACTTGAAAACCTGGCAGACAATCAAGTGCAACCTACAGTTAAAGGTCGCTCATCTAAAAACAATATGTGTATGTTACTACCATTCTGACAAGAGCATTATGAAGATTAAGAAAAAGCACAAATAAACTCTCCTAACACCTGACAGCCAAGTAATCCAGCTTTCAGCTCTTTCAATTCTTTTTCCTTCTTACCTGACTTATTTCCTTCCTTGCTCTGAGTTCTCACTGTGTTTCATGTCCCACAATGCTGAAGTCATTGTAATGCTTTTACTCAGAAATCTCATTTAACATTTAGCATAGTAAATAAGAAAGCCTAAGAAGTGATTGAGGTAAACTGCCATTATTACATCATTCTGATAACCTGATTTGTCCAGAAATGTAACTATGTGATTCTCCTTTACTTCTAGTTGCTCACCATTCATGGGCACAAATTGAGTGTATATCAGATATATTAAATTCCTGCAAAATTCTCTGTGGTGTGATTTGGGGCTCTCTTTGTGTACTACAGCTTTCCTAAAACTAAACTATTATCATTTCTACTCCTCTTCTGTCTGAAAATCCTCAAAACATAATTTCTAATTAATAGTTATACTAATTGGCATTATAGTCATTCTTTTTTGCTTTTTCTCTGATTATAAGTATCTTCTGATGCTTAAGTCAATCAGATGGGTTCTCTACATATGAGGAAGTTCAAAGAGGAAAGTAGGAGGAGTAGGGTAAGAAGACATTCACACATAGAATTAGTGGAAGCCTTAGCAGTAACAAAGCTAGTGAAATTAGAGCTCATTAATCAGCAGTCAGGAAAATTTCATCATGTGTTGTCATTAATTGGTCAACTAGGATAATTAGGCTTACAAACAATAGAAAGCAAAGAGTGGAAAATCTATTGTTTCTGCCAGCTTCTCCTGCTTGTTATAAGCGTAATTTTCTCCTAGTTTATGAAACAATAACAGTTTGGTATTAGAATTTAAATGCCATCAATATAAGATATGGAGATATGTGAAGCCTACTACACTTTCTTCGTAAACTAGTACTATAGCATCATAGATTCCAGTAGAATGATTTAGTTGAAAGATAAAATTCATGCAGAGTACACTATTTGTGTAAACTTCAAAAGAATCAAAAAGGATTGCTATATCTTGGCACACTCTTCTTTGTAGAATATGTTAGAGCTGGCCTTTTTTTGATTAAGAGCTACTGTTCTGTAGAGAACACATTTTTCATATTCATAATCATCAGGCAAATAAAGGATCTGACTTCCTTAGAATCAGTAAGTGTTTTATTCCTCACTTCTTACCAAAGAACAGAACAGCTGATAAGAAAACTAAAATACCTCTTTTTATTGATGTATAGATGACTTACGATATTATATTAGTTTCAGGCATACAACATAGTGATTCAATATTTTTATAGATTATACTACATTTAATTATTATAAAATGATGGCT
The DNA here is from genome assembly GCF_964341445.2 of Mesoplodon mirus. Taxonomy (NCBI): domain Eukaryota; kingdom Metazoa; phylum Chordata; class Mammalia; order Artiodactyla; family Ziphiidae; genus Mesoplodon; species Mesoplodon mirus. Next base: position 1,323 of record NW_028295125.1, on the reverse strand, counting down.
ATGTTTCCCTGTGCTGAACAATAAAATCCCTCTTTTGTTAAAAAAAATAGCAAATGATGGGTGTTAGAAAATTAATTTATTTCCCATGAATAATGATCAATAACTATGGGACACTGGCCCATGTAAATTAAGAGGCTTCTTTTTCCATGTGATTCTGAATACAAAATGTATCCATATTCAGGAATCGTTTTCAAAGTGAATTTTTTTTTTGGTACCTTAATAATCATAATGGGTAGTAAGATCAATTTGTTTTAACACTTATGTAGATCAGTGTTGAATATAAAATGATAAAACGTAGGGTCTTTTCACTTTTTAATTTTAACTCTCTATATGAGACAAAGAAAACGAACTGCTTTCTATCATACTGTAGTTTTTGCTCAACTACTACGACCAAAATCCTTGAAAGAGAGAATTACCTGTTTGTGTCCTTTCAGAACAACCCCCTTGCATACCAGGGCCATAAAAAAACAATAGCCTTGAGAGACCATTCAAGGAAATCATTGTTATTGATTCATCCCTCAAATAGGACCCAATTGAGCAACAAAATGACGCTGAAGTTTATCGTTTCTTCTCAGTGAATTTATAACTCTGGAATATTTAAATGTCTTTTCCTAGATGACAGAGGTGGCTTCTATACACATACACGATGGACACATACACACAAGTAACATCCTGATATCCATTTTACATCTGTAATTCCACTCTGAATTCTCCCTGCCATTAACCAACTCAAATGCTACATTATTCAACTCGTTTCCCTTGCTGGTTGGATTGGGTTCAGGAAACAGGGAGCAATTTTAATGTCCTCTTTAGTAAACCTACACCCTATTTATGAACTAAGAAGAAATAGTTTTGGTTTCTATTTTCTGATATCTTGAGCCTTTCATATGATTGCATCTCTCCAACTATATAGCTTGCAGAATTAGTATTATGACTAGAGATGCAGAAAAGTTTTGCTGCCTAAAAAGGTCTTCTCATCTACTAACTGATGGTTGGCACTCAACTCTCATCCCTTTATCTCGGAATCTCATCCCTTTAGCTTAAATCTTTTTTTCCCATTAAAATTCAAATACTGGTTGTGCTTTAAGATCGTAGTCATTTTTACCTCAGCCTGAATGATCCAAAAGCAAGTTTTGATGATGTGCAAGAGGGAAGAGAACTTGAGGGCATAAGTGTTCTGCAGAGGGTATTAGGGAATAGAGAAGAGAGAGCAATAAATAGACTCACAGGGGAAACTCAGAAAGTGGAGCTTGATGAAACAAGCAAACATCACGGTTTTGCTAAGGTCTATTCTAATTAGTTGTTATTTGTGTGTAAAAGTTT